>NC_053027.1:525696971-525996971 GCF_003073215.2 Triticum urartu | reverse complement strand
AAACAGGTCTTTGTAGAAGTCACTAGCCACTTTCAGCATCTCATCTACCTCAGTAACAGGGCCATTAGGGCCATCAAGGGAGTGAATGAGGGTTTTCCTCCTCCTCTGCTTAGCTACTGCATGGAAGTAAGCAGTATTTCTATCAGCCTCCTTAATGTTCCTATCTCTAGACCTTTATTTGGCTTTGATTTCTTCTTGAAGCCAAATTTTCTTGACCTCTCCATGGACAAAGTTTAATCTATTAGTCTCAGCCCCAGAGAGGTCAGTGGTTTCTACCTTAATATCTAGAGAATCAAACTCAAGGAGGAGAAGCCTTTTGTATCTTCTATGATTAGCTTCCTCATTGGAGTTCCACCCTTTGGTAGTTCTTCTAAATCTCCTGATTTTGATCTGCCAATTTTCTAGGGGGCCAGCTGCTCCCAGTAGGCTCATTCCAGATTTTCCTGACTAGCTCAGTAAAATCTTCTCTAAGCAACCACCACTTTTCAAATTTAAAACTATTGCTCTTTGGAGTTGGTTAAGACCAGAGTCCCAGAGCAAAGGAGTGTGGTCACTACCACATCTGGGCAGAGATCTACAACTAGAAAGGGGAAAAAACTATCTAATTCTGTGTCACAGAAAATTCTGTCAATGGTGGACATAATCCTGGAGTAGCACTTCCAACATATCTAGCAGAACTGTGGTTTTCCTTCTGACAGGGCAATTATCAACTTTATGGGTAACCATTTTGCAGATAAAACATCTCTTGGGCTTGACACATTTATCCAAATGATGTCCTAGTTCCCCACAGTTGTAGCAGATCACCTCAGAATATGCCATATGGCCCGAAACAGGGGCAGGAGCAGTTTTCTGGATGTCCTATCTCTTCTTTTGCTGATCCTTGCCTTGAGATTTCCCACTGATCTGAGAGTCAGAACCACCAGCAGATTGATCTTGGGAAATTACAGGAGCCTGCCCAGATTGTGCCCCCATTTGGGGCGGAGGTGGGCCGTACCACTGCCCTACCGGCGCTCCCCCCATTGTGATAGGGGAAATTCATCGGAGTTCCTGGTTCCTTCTCATCCTCCAGCCAGATGTTGTCTCTCAGGAAGCAGAAATAACCACCAGACAGTTCAATTGAAGCAGATTGAAAGCCTAATTTCAATCTTCTGCAGGTTTGGGGGAGAGGTTAGGTAGGGGATCCACCTGCTCCGGCTCCGGTGGCGTGCTAGTGGGCAGGAGTCCAGTCAAGCATTCCCATCTTGCAGCATGGCGTGGATCTCCTGAATTCACTTCTCCTTTCACCCATCGAACGAATGCAATCGGCGGCTCACTGGGGTGTGGCATCCTGTGCTTCTCCGAGAAATCTCCTTCGAAGTAGATCCGCAGGGCTAGATTCAGCAGCTCCCAATCCACATGATCCTTGCACATCCGAGCATACCTGCGCGAGTGAGAGAACGGATTCGGTCCGTCCTTGGCTTCCTCCCTCACAGCTTCCTCCTCTGCTTCCCTCCATTCGCGCGTGCACTGGGTCCACGAGAGAGCGTCGTCGCGGATCCGCATCGCCCGCTCCCTCCATCTCCACCCTCGAGTCTCGCGCAGCACCTCCGGCGCGACGGAGTCGAGCGGCTGGAGCATCCGTGGGAAGGCTTTGTAGATATGTGGGAGATGCATCTTGTACATCTGTCTGTCTCCCAGCCATTCCCCCGTGGATATGGACGGCGACTCCATGGGGTGCGCGAGCGGACTTCCTGAGGGGGGCAGGTGCGCCCAGAGTCAGGAGGCGGGGGGTGGCGGCAAGATCTATGGCGGCGGCGAGGGTGGACGTAGTGGCGGGGGCAGCGGCGAGGGTGGAGGTGGTGGCGGGGGTGAAGGGGATCGTGAGAGCGGTCATCTATTTGCCAATTACGTGAACTAAACAGTCAACATATAAAATAATTTAAATATATACGTATAATATAGTTAGAAGGGAAACATAAGTTGGACCTGGCGTTCCTATTCTTATATAGAAAAATAGAACAGACCTCTGTGTTTTCTTCAAAAAAATACATAAATTGGGCTGCCAAAAATAAAACCTCGGATGGGAGGTCCATAGGCCGGTCGATACATGACGGTATCGACCGGCCTATGGACCTCCCATCCGAGGAAGTGGGCTGCTCATGTTAAAAATGAAAGCCTAGACGGGGCAGCCCAAAACCACGTCCAACACTTGCCAAAACTTCGTCCCTTGTTTTCTCTGTGTTTCGCACACCCGACATTGTGTTGGCATTTTGACTATGCATCATATGAAGATGTGCTATTCATGAATGTTGATCAGCATGATGTTAACTAGCTGGTAGTTCCATTTTTGACCATGAATAAAACTTCCAACATGATGTTAACCCTGTTTGAAAAGGCCATGTTAATATAAATGCTCTGCCTCTGAAAGTTGTAGTTTCTTATCTGAAACTGAACTTGCAGTTTCTTATGTGAAACAGAAACTTGCAGTTTCTTCTATGAGAATCACATTGTCTGCACTTTTATACTCCTATGAAACTACATTTTTTTAAGGGCTAAAAATAGATATCTAGAATTCATAAAATACTTCATATGCTCAATACTGCAAATCTGAAATTCAAAAGACATTCATATCTGAAAGTACTCTCAAAATACACAACACAAAACACAATTCACAACCTGCAAATACTGACAACCCTAAGCTCCTCCTGACAATTCACAACCTGCCCGACTATTGGGCTGGGGGGGTAGCCCCCTGCTATTCCTCGGTGGTAGACAACCGCCCCGTGAGATGATGTGAACAGCGAGGGAGACGATGGCAGGGAAGCGTCGTCGGGCCAACTGCTTTTCTCCTCTTGCAGTTGGGTTCGGTCGACGAAGACTCCACCGGCTCGCTCTGGCAGGACACCCTCACAAACAACACCATGTAGATGCTCGACCCTTCAATCTCTGGTGGATGCTCCATCTGGGATCGATACTCCCACCACCGCTCCCTCACGATTGGATTCAGTGAATCTGTTTGCTCCATGGCCTAGAGGAGCAGCTCTATGTACTCCGGCGTGACTCCCTCCGGGAGTATCGCCGCCTTTTCGCTCTGTTGCAGATATTTGGCCATGGATGTCGCTGTCGCCACTAGTTGGTCCTTGTTGTCAAACCAAGATTGTATCTCCAACATCCTAGCTAGCTTCACAGGGTCGCCATCTGCGATCCTCACGTATCGGTTGTACTCCTCCATCGATCTACTTCTCCACAGCACCTTCACTCACTGGCGGTGGTTTTTGAATGGAAGAGGAGAGGAGCAGCGCTGGTTTTGGATTAGAACGGGAGAGGAGCGACGCTGGTTTTGGACTGGAAGAGGAGAGGAGGGGCAGTGGTTTTGAAATGGAAGAGGAGAGGAGCGGCGCTGCATTTAGATTGGAACAGGAGAGGAGCGGCGGTGGTTAAAGAGGAGAAGAGCGGAAGAGCGGCGCTGATCTTGGAAGTATTTTTTTTGTTGTTTCGCGTATTTTGGGTCAAAGTTTGACCATGTACTGTATTTGACAAGCAAAATGTGAATGCATGTCACCAAAAATTGTATCGTTTGGTTCGTATCTGAATGTACTTTCAAATTATACTCCCTCCATTTTTGTATACAAGGCCACAAACTCATATTACAGGTACCAAGGTAAAAATCAATGCTATGTTTAAGTCAATGTTCCAAGCTAGCTTGTCACCTTGATTGTCGTGTTAATTAATGTGGTTTTTCTCTCCCAAGCACAACAAGCCAACCCTCTTACTCATCATTGGTTGATTAATGTTGGGAATGCAAGCTAACCTTCTCGCTCCCACATGCACACAAGGGATATTAATGTCCTCGGGTGCTAGTACGAGGCAAACGCCATCAATTTTGCCTCGATTAATGTTAGTGGCCTTGTATAGTTGCAAATTTTAATTTTGATAGTGGCCTTGTATACAACGTATAACATATATTTTATGTGCAAAAATCATGGTCAATTCTGACCCAGAATAAAAGGGAGACTAGTTAATGTGGGGTCACTTTCTTAAATGAAGGGTAAATTGATTTTGATTTTGATCCAGTCAGAGCGCGCCGGTCCTCTCGTCCAATCCTAAATCACTGACGCACGCTCCTCTCCCTCTTCTCCATCGCAAAACCACCTCCCCTCCTCTCCATCATCTCCATTCCAAAACCACCGTCTCGCCTCTCGCTCTTCTCTATTGCAGGACCACTGTCTCTCCTCCGTTTTCTAGACGCTTTGCTCCATGGCGCGGGCGCAATCCATGGATACAAAATTAGTATAATGTATACTATTTAAAACTCGAGGGCGGGGCTTTTCCTGCGCGGTAGGCGGCGGGGCAGTTCTGCCTAGTCGGCTCGACAGAGACGCGAGAAGACGAGGGAGTAGGCTACTACAAATGTAGGGCTGTGTGATTTGACAGCGAGTTACTGCTGGACAGGTGGGGCCCCGTGATTTGACTTGCCATTATCATTTTAACTGCGGCGCTATGACCGGCGTGAGTCTCCCAGATTCCTGACCACCTCCACACAGGTGCCTCTCCCAATGCTCCACCATGTAGTAGAAGTTGGCTCTTGCATGAGAGCCCACTTCTCCACTTTTTCCTTGCCTCTCTTTCCTCCACATATGCAAAAATGCCATGTAAAGCGCACTATTGTACTTACTTTTACTTGCTCCTATAGGTGCTTAAGCTTGCCACATAGGCATAAAGTCTGATGTGGCAAGTTAATCAAGAAGAGAGAGACTAGTTTGGTGACCCAAGGAAGAAACAGTGCTAAGCGCGTGTACCTAGGTGAAAAGAAAATTTTGAGTCTATAGCTAATTAAATGAAGCAAACTTAGCAACACCATTTCATTGGAAGAGGTCACTCCTTGGCAAATGCAATAAATACACGCTCTTAGCACCGTTTCTTCCTTGAATACGAAGAAAGAGATAGAGAGGAGTAAAAAAATACACTTATAGCCAACCTTGTTGTAGTATGAGTGACTAAGTGATGACTATGTATGACATGCCAACATCAGATAGCCTAACACACCGTGTTAAATCTCCAAGGGCGCGACCACGCGAGCGTGGCAATTCTACCCCTTTAGAACGATTGTATAACCAAAAGCCAGATTACAATTATCTCAAAAAATTTGGGTGTGCTTGTTACCCCAATTTACGTCCATACAATCGTCACAAACTTGAGTTTCGTTCCACACAATGTGTTTTTCTTGGGTACATTAATCTTCATAAAGGCTACAAATGTCTTGAACCATCTACCGGACGCATCTATATCTCTTGGGATGTCATTTTTGATGAGACACTATTTCCATTCTCCAAACTTCATCCCAATGCAGGTGCTTTGCTTCGTGCAGAAATCGCGCTTCTCTCCGGCTCTCCTTTACATCTTGATCACGGGGGTGAATTAACTGATCATGATCATGTGCAAAAATCCAAAGAAAATTGCGTTTCTAATACCTTTTGTGCAGATTCTACCTGTCATTTTATGTGCACACAGGACAAACCAGTCCCGGCCCCCGATGCTGATCCTGCTGCCAGCATGCGATCCGAGCCGGATTCGCGCCAGACTGCAGGCGCGCGATCTAGCGCCGATCTGCCTCTGCGCCCCCTGGTGGCCGACAGCTGCGTAGCCGACCAGGTGGGTCGCACCAGTCTAGGCACGTCGCGCCAATCTCCGCCAGCGCGCCCTGAGACGCTCATCGAGCGAGGTGCGGGGGGCGGGGACGAGTCCCTGGCCGCCACGTCGCCTTAGGACCCACCGACCGGTCCTGCCGCGACAACGCCAGCGTCAGCATCGTCAATCCTTCTTGGATCAGGAGCCCGATCCACCTGGATCTTCTATGCACAGCACCGAATCAGCAAGATCTCCTGCGCCACAACAACCAGAAACTGTTTCTCTGGCTCCTTCACCTCTTCGTCGAAACACCAGGTCTGGGTCAGGTATTGTCAAAGAAAAACAATATAGTGATGGTACAATAAGGTATAATCCGACCAAGCGTGCTTTTCTTGCCACTACTGGTGAACCTATTAATCTGCATGATGCTCTTGCTAATAAGGATTGGAAGGAAGCAATGGATAATGAATATAATGCACTTATAAAAAATCAGACTTGGCATCTAGTACCCCCGCAACATGGTGCTAATATAATTGACTGTAAATGGGTATACAAGATTAAAAGAAAATCAGATGGCAGTATAGACAGATACAAGGCAAGGTTAGTTGCAAAGGGCTTCAAGCAAAGGTTTGCAATTGATTATGATGATACCTTTAGTCCTGTGGTTAAAGCAACTACTATTCGTCTTGTTTTGTCCATTGCTGTTTCCAGAGGTTGGAGCTTAAGACAGCTGGATGTTCAGAACGCGTTTCTTCATGGTGTTCTTGAGGAAGAAGTGTTCATGCAGCAACCACCAGGTTATGGAAATAACCGCACACCACATTATGTATGTAAGTTGGATAAAGCCTTATATGGCCTGAAGCAGGCTCCAAGAGCATGGTATTCTAGGTTGAGTATGCAGCTACAACATCTTGGCTTCACATCATCCAAGGCAGATACATCCTTGTTCTTTTATAGCAAAGGCAATATCACTGCTTTTGTCCTTGTTTATGTTGATGATATAATTGTTGCTAGTTCAAGTCAAGAGGCCACTACTTGTTTGCTTACGGATTTAAAGCTTGAATTTTCTCTCAAGGATCTAGGTGATTTTCACTACTTTCTTGGCATAGAGGTAAAGCAGATCAGAGATGGAATACTTCTATCACAAGAGAAATATACAGCTGATGTTCTAAAAAGGGTGGGATTGGAGAATTGCAAACCAGTCAGTACACCAATCTCCACCTCAGAAAAGCTTACAGCTGACAGTGGAGAAGCTCTTGGTCCAGAGGATGCAACAAATTATAGGAGTGTTGTAGGTGCCTTGCAGTATTTGACTCTTACACGTCCTGATATCTCTTATTCTGCAAACAAGGTATGTCAATATTTGCATGCTCCTAGAACTACTCATTGGACAACAGTTAAAAGAATTCTAAGGTATCTTCAGTATTCTCAAGGGCTTGGACTTCAAATTGTCAAGTCCCCTTCCTTGCTTGTTACTGCATATTCTGATGCAGACTGGGCAGGGTGTGCTGATGATAGGAGATCTACTGGTGGTTTTGCTGTGTTTCTGGGATCTAATCTTGTGTCATGGAGTGCAAGAAAGCAAGCTACTGTTTCAAGATCCAGTACAGAGGCTGAATACAAGTCGTTGGCGAATGCAATAGCTGAAGTGATGTGGATACAAACGTTACTTTATGAACTTGGGATTAAAGCTCCAAAAGCTGCACGGTTGTGGTGTGACAATATTGGTGCCACTTACCTTTCAGCAAATCCTGTTTTTCATGCACGAACAAAACATATTGAAGTGGATTTCCATTTTTTCAGAGAGAGAGTAGCTCGAAAGCTGCTTGAGATCCGGTTTATTCCCACAGGGGATCAACTTGCGGATGGGTTCACTAAACCCTTGACCGAGAGAAGACTAGACGAGTTCAAGTCCAATCTCAACCTTCGCAAGGCTTGAGGTTTAGATTCAGGGGGAGTGTTAGAATTATTGTATAGGGATAGGAGAGGTGTTTAACATGTATCTCAACTCTATCTCTTCTTCTCCTTATCTCTTGTAACAACCTCCTCCTGGTCGATCTCCTCTCGACCGATCTCTCTCTCTCTCGATCGGTTTCTCTCTGTAAACCTGTGCACCAAGGCATTGCCTCAATATATACAACGTGGCCCGAGACAAAGGGTTCTACGCTTCCCAAACTACTTTACAAAAGGCCCTATGTTGTACGTGCGGACAAGGGTAAAAGCACCACCAGGAAGCTGATCCACATAGTATACAGCTATGCTCACAACGTTAGCATCGTCAACAGACCGCAACATGACGCAGGTGTATACCCTATCAGCACATCTGAAGACATGATTGCCAAAGTTATCCCACACGTCCATCGCGGGATCTCCCTCAGCTGGTATGTCAATGAAGAAGACCTCTGCTGCTGCTTTCCTGGTTGAGAATTGATTCCTATGATCAGGATAAAGAACCGACACCGGACCAACCACCATGCCTTTCGCTCCCTCCTATGAGTAACCAAATTAGGGTAGTGCCAAAATTGGATGGCAAACAACTTAGTTGGCAGCTCATTGAAGAATACACCGCCACTTCTGAAGGCTTCTATTCCCAAAGCATCCGAAGCACACCCAGTAGAGCATCCAGGTGGTAGATGAGGGAGGGGCACCATGTCTCCACAGTTGAGGCAGTACAGAAAGAGATAGTTGGTGCCAATCTTCTGCAGCGCCAGGAGGCCATTCGCAGCTCCCCACAGTGCAGCGCGGAAAATGGTGGCTGGCAGACACACGCGCACGGAACAAGTGAGGGGTTACTCCTTCCTTCAGGAGCAGTGAGTTGGAGAGCAACCATCTTCCTGGTATCCAGATGGGATGCCATCAATAGCGGGCCGTTGGTGTTAGAGCATCTCCAGCCGTTCGGCCCCCAGAGCGCTAAAAAAGGGTGGTCTGGGGGGCGCACCGGCGCTAGTTCGGCCCCTGGGGGCGACCTAGCTCATGGTCACGCCCCCAGGCGCCGGCCCCAGGACGCGAAAAATTTGAACTTGGTCGTTCCCGTTCACAAAAGGCGCCACAAGTCGGGCGATCGCAAGCCACAGTTCGGCGTACAAAAAATAGAGCGGCAGAAGTTCGCGTGCGCATCACTCAGCGGGCTCTGCCCTAGGCGTCGGCGGAGTTGGCGTGCGCGGGCTTGGCGGTGTCGGAGCAGCCTCTGCGCTAGGTGGCGTCGGCGCGGCTTCGGTGGTGTGGGCATCGTGGAGGCGTCGTCACGCGGGCTTGGCGGCGACGTCGGCGTGTGCGTCGGCGTCGGCGTGTGCGTCGGTGTCGGCGGCCTTGTCGAGGGAAGCTGGTTCAGGATGAGGCCACGCTCCACCAAGTACCACGCCTTGACCGCCTCGTCGGTGCTCTGGAGCATGTCCGCCCCGCCCAGCAGGAAAGCCAGGTCGGTGTTTCTCTTCTTCGCGGGGGCGTTCGTCCGGAGCAGGTCAAGCTTGACGGCGCTGCTCGACATCAACACCGACCACCGCGCCTCGGTCTTCTCTTCACGAAAGACGGCCCGGGACTGCGCGTCGGCGAGGTAGTGCTCGATGGACCCCTGCACTCGTGCGGTGGCCGCGTCGGCGCATTTCCCCTTCTTGGCAACTTTGTTGCCGTCCGGCCATCCTTCCGATGCGCCAGTAGTCGGCGCGTCCGCCTTGTAGGTCTCCTTGGCCTTGTCGAGGGTGCGCAGGACTTCCGCCCACTTCTCGCACTTGTCAATGCGCTTGTAGACGTGGAGGTACTTGAATTCGGCGTCACTGTTGCTCTGCCGGTACAGGGTGAACATGCGCAACAACTGTGTGGAGAGACAAAAAGTTGGCGCGCGTACACGGCAAAGAGAGGCGGGAGGCCGGCGTGGCATACCTGATCCTCGACGATGGCGCCGCTCTCCAGGCGAGCCGCTACCTCCTCGATTTGTTGCACGCCCCCTGGATACGCCCCCAATGGTTCGCCATCGCCTTGGAGCCGCGCTGCATGTAGACGCCTTTGAAGTAGGGGTCGACGAGCTTGCGCTCGTCGAACTCGGCCTTGATGCGGTCCCAGTACGTGTCGACGCTCTGGTTCGTGCCGGTCATCGGGTCGAGGCATACGACTTTCCATGCTTCGGCGAGGCATTCCTCCTCCTTGGACGCCCACTTGATGCGCGGCTCGCCTGTCCTGGCCGCCCGCTTCTTCTTACGCCCGCTCGCCGTCGCAGGCGTCGGCTCCTCCTCCTCCTCCTCCTTGTCCTCCTCCTCCTGCTCCTCCTGCTTGTCCTCGCCATAGACGTAGCTGAGCTCGCCATCCATGCCGCCGCTGAGATCCACCACCTCGTCCTGGGTGGCTAACCCGGGAGATGCGGCGGCCGCGGCCGAACCTGTCGTGATGATGTCGTCCATGTCGGCCTCGGTCCGTCGGTGTCGCCCAGGTGCGAGAAGGGAAGCGGGCCACGGCGTAGCGGGGGCATTGGGGAGGAAGCGTAGGCGGGCGGCGAGTAGTTGTATGGAGGGTACTGCACGCCGGCGAAGGCGGGTGAGGGCATGCGCTGGACCGGGTATCCATGGAGGAAGGTGACGTTTGGGTTCAACACACCATGCGCGTCACCGTCGGCGTAGCCCGGCGAGGGTGATGCCCATGGTTGCGGAGAGCCGACGCCTTGCTGACCCCAGGGCGCATACTAGGCGTGGCTTCTGGGTGGATTCATCATCCCCGCGCGAGCCGCCTCGGCCTTGATTTGGTCCGCCGAGGCAGCCATAGTCGCGCGCGCCGCGTTGTCGCGGGCCTTCTTGGCGATGGCCCTGTTCCGCCGGTCGGCGGTGACAGCCTCCCGCCGCTGAACTTCCACCCTCCACTCGGCGTTTGTCATGCCCGGTGGCTTGGTCGGCGCCGCCCTCGGCTTCCTCTGCTTCGGCTGGGCGACGGAGGCGGTCGCGGTTGCCGCCGTGCGGGGGGCGACGTACTTCTTCGGTGGCATGGTGGCCAGCTGGGAGGGAGGCGAGCGGGAGGGAGTTTGGCGGGAGGAAGGAAGAGTACGGGAGGGAAGTGGGGAAAACGCAGGAAGAAATGGCGGGAACAGGCGCTCGCCTCACCGACAGGGTGGACCCACGCGCCCTTTTCACTTGTGCTGGTGCCCCAGGCGCCCCCCAGGAAGCCGGGTTCGGCCTGGGTCCGCCGGCACCAGTTTCGCCTCGATCCGGCGAAAAACGGGCTTCTGGGGGCGCGACTGGGCCGTTTTTTCGACGCCGGCACGGCAAAATCGCTCGGGGAGGGCCTGTTGGGGGCGCGGCTGGAGATGCTCTTAGGGACCCGGGCTCTCCAGGCCCGGCAAGTGGAGCGCATGGCCATCACATTGCGGCGTGGAGGACCAACCCGCCTCGCGATGTCGAGGAGGACGTCGCAGGGAAGGTTTGTCGCGTCAGTCCCCACTGGCTTCTGCTTCAGCACGAGGTGCATGCCATGCCTTCCTGGCGACGCCAGCCCGGTGACGCGGACAAGGCGGCGCCGGCCTGACCAGATCCACCTAAAGTGGCGAAGAAACCTGAATCCAGTCGATGTCGACGGGGGCCGAGGCAGCGGCGACGCTGAGGTCGAGGGCGAAGGTGGGGAGGCTCTACACACGCCGACGGTCGGCTTGGGCGAAGCGGAGACGATGCGGATAGTGTCGGCTTCAGACGGATTGGCTAATACAATGGCCACCGTTGAGGATGGGGCACCCTTGCAGTCGGCGGCCTCGGACATGGCGGCCGGCGGCGAGGGGGCGCTGGATCTAGGTTTTCAGGTGGGGATCGGGAGCAGCGGTGGTGGGTAGGATGGAGACGAGTGGTCTGAGGGGGTGAGGGATTTTTTCCCTTTCCAGATAAGACTCGTTGGAAGCTGACCTGTGGCCCCCGCTTAACCGACCTAGAGAGCCCTGGAGCCGGCCACCTCGCTGGGCCAGTAGTTAGTGGGCCTCCATTAAGGGCCCGTTTGTCAGAGAGAACGTTTCTCTATAGAATCATATTGGCTGGATTATTAGTAATAATTCTGAAGAAAGCGAAGGGGTGAATTTCAAGGAAAATTTACTGAATAAGATTTGCTAAACTAAGAACTCCCTCTATTTTACAAAATATTTGAAAAACAGAGGAGGTATGGTTTATGACAAGCGCATAAGCAACGATTTGGACCATATATATTAGATAGAGTAAATTGCATCGTAGTTCCCTAAACTTGTAGCACATGTGCATCACGGGGTATATGGGTCCCCAAACTCTATAAAAAGGTGCATCGTAGGTCACAAATGCGCCACGCCAGCTCTCCGTGGTGATGTGGCATGCCACCATGGCACCAAGTTAGCACACATACAAAAACAACCCTCTCAATTTTATCTCTCCCATCCCCCCTTCCCCTCTATCTCCCGCAATTGCCACCGTCCCTCCGCCGCCTGAGTCCACCTTCCGTCCTTCCCCTCCCCTCCCCTCCCCTGTAGCTGTCCCTGCCGCCTTCACCGGGGTCGTGGGGCTGCCCATCCATCCGCAAAGGGCCTTGGGGCCGCGGCCGCGGAGGAGGGCGGGCTCAGTGAGGGCCCATGTGGTGGCGCCATGGAGGGGTTACGGCACGGGAGGGGCTGTCGCCATGGCACCACCGCCGCCGTCGCTCTTCTCCCCGTCCTCGAAGACCCTACCTCCGCAGCCCTAGAACGGCAAGAAACAGCAGTGGTCCTTTCATGGACTACATCTGGCCCTGGGTCGTGTAAGGCCCGCATGACGTAATTGGGCTCGGCCCATATAAGCATGTGAAGGCCTAAATATGTCGTGTTACCGACGGGAGAGACAATGAAGAAGAAAACCCTAAACACCACTCGTCTTCCTCTCTTCCTCTTCCTGCTCGGGCGCCGCAGCCGACCCAGATCCGCCGTGCGCGACACCGACCACCTCTCGCTACCTGTGGTGGCCTTAGGATCGTCACATCTGGTATCATAGCAGCCATCCTGGCACCTCCGCACAACACCCACCTCCACAAGCCAGCCCTAGATTCGCCCACCACCACCGCCGCTGCAAACCAAGAGCCACCACCACCACCCCTACCTCCACACCGCCTAGCTCCGCAACAATCCCCACCGCCGCCAGCCTCTCCACCGCTAGCGCAAGCCATCGCTCAAGTCCGCCTCCAACAACCAAAGAAAACCCGACCCCCAACCCTAACCTATCGCATGGCGACGGTAGAAGAGCAATTGAAGCAGCTGGATGCGGATGTTTGTGCCATTGGCGTCGAGTAGGTCCAGAGCAACCAGCATCTCAAGGAGCTCGTCTCATGGAAGGATACAACGACAAGGACTGACGAGGATCTAGACGAGGGTTGGCAGTTAAGCCGATTAGCTGAGCCAACCATTGGTCCAAAACCTCTAAAAGACAAAGTCGGAAGAAAACACCCGTGCAAGGTTACAAAATACCATGATCGAATGGTCCCCCGCATCGGATGAGAGGGGCACATTTCATCCGAGTAGTTTTGGCCTTGCCCAAGTGATCTCTGCCTCGTCCGGGTAGTCTCTGCCTCACCCAAGTACTTCTGTCCTACCCGGATGACTTCCGCCTCGCTCGAGTAGTTGTTCCTTCCCACCGAAGGAACACCCGAGAAGGCCTCATCTCGCTCGACAAGATCTCCACCCCGCTCGAGTGGATGGCTCCGTACAGCACGCGGTGCCGCCCACCCCGTGCCGTACCCACTGGGTACTTCACCTGCCAGAACGGGATGGGCAGGCACACCCTCGCCACGGAAGCCACAGTGACAGACGTCTTGTCCCACAGGAACTCTACAGTCACCTGGAGAGGAGGTCCAACCACTCCCGAAACGATGTGAGAGTCAAGGCAGTACAACACGGGTCAAGCACGCCTGTACTACTTAGAGCCAGCCACTCGAACCAACCACTCGGCCCAACCACTCCGGCCAGCTGATACGTCTCCAACGTATCTACAATTTTTGATTGCTCCATGCTATATTATCTACTGTTTTGGACTATATTGGGCTTTATTTTCCACTTTTATATTATTTTTGGGACTAACCTATTAAGCGGAGGCCCAGCCCAGAATTTCTATTTTTGCCTATTTCAGTGTTTCCAAGAAACAGAATATCAAACGGAGTCCAAACGGAATGAAACCTTCGGGAATGTGATTTTCTCACAGAACGTGATCTAGGAGACTTGGACCCTACGCCAAGGCATCAGAGAGGCGGTCACGAGGGTGGGGGGCGCGCCCCCTGCCTCGTGGGCCCCTCAGTGCTCCACCAACGTATTCCTTCCTCCTATATATACCTACGTACCCCCAAACGAACAGAACAGGAGCCAAAAATCTAATTCCACCGCCGCAACTTTCTGTATCCACGAGATCCCATCTTGGGGCCTGTGCCGGAGCTCCGCCGGAGAGGGCCGTCATCACGAGGGGCTTCTACATCATCATAGCCTCTCCGATGAAGTGTGAGTAGTTTACCTCAGACCTCCGGGTCCATAGTTAGTAGCTAGATGGCTTCTTCTCTCTTTTTGGATCTCAATACAAAGTTCTCCCCCTCTCTTGTGCAGATCTATTCGATGTAATCTTCTTTTTGCAGTGTGTTTGTTGAGACCGATGAATTGTGGGTTTATGATCAAGTCTACCTATGAATAATATTTGAATCTTCTCTGAATTCTTTTATGTATGATTGGTTATCTTTGCAAGTCTCTTCGAGTTATCCATTTGGTTTGGCCAACTAGATTGGTAGTTCTTGCAATGGGAGAAGTGCTTAGCTTTGGGTTCGATCTTGTGGTGTCCTTTCCCAGTGACAGAAGGGGCGGCAAGGCACGTATTGCATCGTTGCCATCGAGGATAACAAGATGGGGTTTATTTCATATTGCATGAATTTATCTCTCTACATCATGTCATCTTGCTTAAAGCGTTACTCTGTTTTTAACTTAATACTCTAGATGCATGCTGGATAGCAGTCGATGAGTGGAGTAATAGTAGTAGATGCAGAATCGTTTCGGTCTACTTGTCACGGACGTGATGCCTATATACATGATCATGCCTAGATATTCTCATAACTATGCTCAATTCTGTCAATTGCTCAACAGGAATTTGTTCACCCACCATAGAATATTTATGCTCTTGAGAGAAGCCACTAGTGAAACCTATGGCCCCCGGGTCTATTCTAATCATATCAATCTCCATCACTTTAATCTTGCTTTGGTTTTTTACTTTGCCTTTTACTTTTCACTTTGCATCTCTATATCAAAAATACCAAAAATAATATATCTATCAGATCTCACTCTCGTAAGTGACCGTGAAGGGATTGACAACCCCTAATCGCGTTGGTTGCGAGTAGCTATCGTTTTGTGCAGGTACAAGGGACTTGAGCGTGGCCTCCTACTAGATTGATACCTTGGTTCTCAAAAACTGAGGGAAATACTTACGCTACTCTGCTGCATCATCCCTTCCTCTTCGGGGAAATCCAACGCAAGCTCAAGAGGTAGCAAGAAGGATTTCTGGCGCCGTTGCCGGGGAGTCTACGCAAAAAGTCAACATACCAAGTACCCATCACAATCCCTATCTCTCGCATTACATTATTTTCCATTTGCCTCTCGTTTTCCTCTCCCCCACTTCACCCTTGCCGTTTTATTCGCCCTCTCTCTCTCTATCCTCCCTCTCTCTCTCTATTTGCCCGCTTGCCTTTTGTGTCCCGTCCAGATCCGCCGTGGCGTGGTCTTGGCTAGCCGGCGGCGCGTGGAGGGACCAGTGAGGGGATGTAGGATCTCTGCCGGAGTACCGGCGGCGGCATACGTCTTCATGGCGAGGCTCCGCGCGGTTCCAGCCAGCCGCGAGATCGGGACGACGCGGCTTCCGGTGAAAACCACGCCTGACTGCGGTCTTTGCGGACGATGGCGGCGTCTCTAACGTCGTTCCCTTCTCGAGGCATCGTTGTTGCAGGTCACGTCAACTCGATCAGGATGTTCCGAGGGAAACCCTAGATCTGGGTCTACCGGATCGGACGATGACGGCGCCTTTGATGTCGTTTTCCCTCTTGGGGGCATCGTTTTGGAGCAAGTGCTGACTGGAGGGGACAAGAGGAGGAGTGGTGTTACATCTACCGCAAGGCCGACGGCGGATCACGGCGGCATGGCGCTGCGGAGTTTCGACGATGGGCGCGTGTGGATGGATACGTGCAGGATGGTGGCATTGTCTGGCGCCGTGGTGGCGTCGACGGCAGGCCGGGCAAGGTCGGTGCGTCAGTACCTGCTCTGGAGATGGATCGATGGAAGACGGCGACGGCGGCCTCTGAGAGTGCGCCGGATCGGTGTGTGACCTAGTCCCGGTATGTGGCTGGGCTAGGGCATCCGACTTTAGATGTTAAGCTTTGGTGCGATGTCTGTTTGGTATTCAGCTCGGACATTCGGCACTCCTTCATCAAGGGGATAGGAGTAGCGACATGTGTTGCTAAGATGGTGGCTTCAGGCTTACTGATGTATTATTTTGTAAAGTCTTGGTGAATAATAAATAAAATGGCTGCATGCATCGCCCAGATGCAGAGGCCGGGGGTATATCCTCCTTTTCTAAAAAAATCAAACATAATCTGCATAGAGCTCAGCACAGAATGAAGCAATAGGCTGACAAAAATAGACAAGAACGTGAATTGTTGTAGAAGATTGGGTCTACCTCAAGCTTCAACCATTCATTCAAAAATCTGTGGCCAAGAGATCAAGTCAGAAGCTCAGTATCACGTTCTTTGGGCCTTATCTGATACTGGAGCGTGTGGGTGTTGACGCTCATTTATGACACCCCTAGCCCCTTGGTTTACCTTCAATGTTGGCATGAATATGATATCATAACTAATTATCCTAACCTCATGACGATACAAGTTCGCATAGATATGTGTTTTTGGAGTATTTGTGTTTACACAGGTTTTTGGCATTTAAACGAGCACTCTTGGATGAAGTTCATAACACATGTCTCGGAAGGATAAAGAAGCCCAATGCAAGTGCATATTCAAGATGAACATGACTCCAGAAGCTCCAAAGGTCGTCTTGAGATTTGGAAATTTACTCACGAGATCAACTCAACCTGAGAGATACTCGCGCAGCCCAGAACAGCATGATCTTTAGATGCAGATTCGGAGACTTAAACGGCCTTTAATGGCAAAACATTGAATACCAAAGTTGTGGTCCTTGTTGAGAGCTTCGATTTGAACATATGGAAAGCCCAATTCGGATCAAGGAGCTAGGAGATATGGCCCCCGAAATGCCTGCTGCGCAGACAAGTCCGAAGTCAGACAGATTATCTTCCGAGGCTGTTTTGGGGATCTTATCTTCGTTTCCAAGGAAAGCGATGAATACAAAAGTTTGAGATAATTTCGTGCCACACAATCTGGACACCGAATTTGCATTATTTGGAGACCGGACGTGGGAGATATGACGTCGGCAAGGAA
Source organism: Triticum urartu (assembly GCF_003073215.2). Lineage (NCBI taxonomy): Eukaryota > Viridiplantae > Streptophyta > Magnoliopsida > Poales > Poaceae > Triticum > Triticum urartu. Next base: position 525,979,943 of record NC_053027.1, on the reverse strand, counting down.
GGGCTGCGTAACAGGAAAATCTAGGCGAGGCTGATTTTATGGAAACCAAGTTTGCTTACCTCCCAAGCAAGATCTCGTGCAAGGCAAGGTGGAGCACGCCCCAAGGCTCCCCAAGGGTATAAATACAACCCCCTAGGCGCCAAAGGAGGAAATTGACTATTTATTATTAAGTTCGTTGGAATTTGATTATAACTACAAAGTTCATTTTTTCTTGACAAAACATTAACTGGCGACTAGAGTGTAAGAGATGATTAGTGCTAGGGGGAAACGAAAAAGATCCCACAGGTCGTATACAGATCGATTGCTACACACGGAACAGATACTGATCGATCGCTCCAAGAGAAAAAAAATCGTGGAGCGGGAAAGGAAAAAAAATGCATGGTGCCCGGTGCTAGATGTTGCGATCCTATTTTTCTGTAGGATTTGCTACGAGCCTTTCTTAGGTGCAACGATTCTCATAGTTTTTTTTTTACTTTTGACAATGGAGAGATTAGAAACAGCGTTGAAGAATTGTGAGCGGCTAGCCGGATGTTCGCCTGAACATTAGGAACTGCTGGGGACCTGACTTCCTAGCGGCCGGCGGCCCGGGCACCACATGATGAATTCGTCACCTAGGGTTGAGGAGGCGGCGGCGGCACTGCGTGATGAATTGCGATGGCTAGGTATAGATGGAGGCGTGGAGCGATGTAGATAGTTATGGACCAATCACCATCCTTGTACTTGTACATGTACACGACGTGTGTACGCGGGATTTTCTTCTTTTTCACTAGCACTAATCATCTCTCACAATCTAGTCCCTAGCCATTTTCTGTCAAGAAAAAAAAATAACTTTGTAGTTATAATCAAAGTCTGATGAACTTAAGAATAAATAGTCAATTTCCTCCCGCCCAAGGGGGGTTGACCATTCAGATCCAACGAAGCCATCCACCAGAAACTGCCGCCACAAGATGAGGATAGAGATTAGATGAGTTCGTCGCAAGGATCAATGCCGGCGGAGGGAAGGATGATAGATCCCTCTAGATTGGATCGATGTGTAGTTTCGGCAGTGGAGAGAAGGGATGGGGATTACCTTCTCCCTGACCTGAGGTGCCGCCGCCGCTGGCCATGGTGGGACGGTGACGGCGGTGGTGACAGAGAGGTGTAGAGGTGGCGGCGGTGTGCGTGAGAGTGTGGTGGTGGTGCTTCCCGTCGGCACGCGCTAGTAACCCTAGATCGGATGGGAATGTTGGGTGTGGTGGCGTCGCATGATCAACCTCGTGAGTTGTGCGGCCGGCTCCAAACCCCTTTATATCTGGCGCGGCGACAGGGGCCCACCAACCATTGTTTGGTTGGGCGCCCCCGATCAGGGCACGATGCAAGGGGCCGGCAGGCCGTTGGGCCTGCATAGAGGAGATCAACCTAACATTCTCCCCCTTGATCTCAACTTTACTTTTAACCATATACTTTCTAGTTTATTTGTTTCATCACATATTGATACATAGAGCATGTTTCATCGTCACAGCTTAATTGCCGATAGAATCATACAGTTACAACATACGTTTTGTTTAGAAACAAACTCTGTTCCTATTGGGCTTCTCATGATCCAGAAATCATAAGGCTTTACCTTAAACCCATACCGGCTAAGTGTTCCTTGAACACATTGGGTGGTAAGCCTTCCGTAAGCGGATCCGCAAGTATATCCTTTGTCCTTATATACTCGAGACTTATAGTGTGATCCTGGATTTTATCTTTCACAACATAATATTTTATCTCTATTGTTTTGGCAGCATTACTCGACTTGTTGTTGTGAGCATAGAATACTGCGGGTTGGTTGTCATAGTACATCTTTAGTGGTTTGTCAATACAATCTACCACTTTCAAATCGGGTATAAATTTCTTTAGCCATATCGACTGCCCCGTGGCCTCGAAGCATGCTATGAATTCTGCATACATCGTGGATGATGCAACTACTGACTGTTTGGAGCTTCTCCACTAAATAGCCCCTCCAGCGAGAGTGAAGACATATCCTGACGTGGATTTTCTATCATCTCTATCCCCCGCAAAATCTGCGTCTGAATACCCTTTTATCTCTAGGAAATCAGATCTCTTGTATGTTAGCATGTAGTGCTTCGTGCCTTGTGCATAACGCAATGCCTTCTTTGCCATCTTCCAGTGCTCCATGCCTGGATTCTCTTGATATCTACCGAGTACCCCGGTAATAAAAGCTAAGTCAGGGCGAGTGCACACTTGTGCATACTTTAAGCTTCCAACAGCCGAAGCATATGGTACTGGTTTCATGAGATCGATCTTGTACTGGTTCTTGGGACATTGGAATTTCCCAAAACTGCCGCCCTTGACTATAGGAGCAGGTGTGGCTTTACTCGCATGCATATTATACTTTTGAAGAACCTTTTCTAAATATGCCTTCTGCGATAGTCCTAAGACTCCATTGTTCCTATCTCGGTGAATTTCTATTCCCAAAATATAGGATGCTTCATCAAGATCTGTGATATCAAAATTTGAGGATAAGAACTTCTTTGTTTCTAGTAGTAGACTAACATCACTGCTAGCAAGCAAGATATCATCCACATACAAGATTAGGAAAATATATTTCCCATTTTTAAACCTTGCATAAATGCAGTTATCCTCAATATTTTCTTTAAATCCAAAGCTTTTAATCGTTTGATTAAACTTTAGATACCACTGTCTAGGGGCTTGCCTTAATTCATAAATGGATTTCTTTAGGCGGCATCCCATATTTTCCTTGCCTTCCATGATAAAACCCTTGGGTTGTTTCATGTAGACCTTTTCTTCTAAATCACCATTCAGAAATGTCGTCTTTACATTCATTTGATGTAACTCTAAATCAAAATGTGCAACTAATGCCATTATGATTCTGAAGGAATCCTTACATGAGACTGGGGAAAAAGTCTCATTGTAGTCTATCCCTTCTCTTTGTGTAAATCCTTTTGCCACAAGTCATGCTTTATACTTTTCTACATTCCCATTAGGGTCATACTTTGTTTTGTAGACCCATTTGCAGCCCATTGTTTTGGCTCCTTTAGGTATTTCCTCTAAGTCCCAAACATCTTTGGAACTCATCGATTTCGTTTCATCTTCCATTGCCTCCACCCACCTCGATGAGTGAGGGCTTCTCATGGCTTCTTCATATGAAGTGGGATCACCTTCCATATGAGCTATTTCTGTATTATAAACTCTATAATCACTAGAAATGGCTGATCTTCTAGCCCTTTTAGACCTTCTAAGTGGCTCATTCTCTGGTACATTCTGTGCCTCAACTTCCGGCACTTCTTCTGAAATTTGCTGCTGCACCTCCCTTTCATGCTCAACAACGGGTTCAGTCGGCTCCTGACGGACAGGTTCCGGGACTACCCCCATAGTTGTCATGGGTGGAGTTGCAACTGGTAGTGAGAAAATGGCTCCTGAATCATCGGATTAGGTGCATGCACCCTCTTCTACTCAAGATCAATTTTCCGAGCTACCATGCCCCCCTCATCATTTCGTCCTCTAAGAAGACTGCATGTCTTGTTTCTACAAACTTTGTATATCTGTCTGGATAGTAGAAATGAAAACCCTTTGATCTGTCTGGATAGCCAATGAAGTGGCAACTCACTGTTTTGGGATCTAACTTTGCAATGTTTGGATTAAACACTTTGGCCTCAGCAAGGCACCCCCACACCCTGAAGTGGTGTAGAGAGGGCACTCGTCCTGTCCACAGCTCGTACGGTGTTTTGGGCACCGACTTTCTTGGCACTCTATTGAGAATGCGAATGGCGGTTTTAAGCGCCTCCATCCATAATCCCAATGGTAAAGTGGAGTAACTCATCATGCTGCGCACCATCTCCATAAGAGTACGGTTGCGCATTTCAGCTACTCCATTTTGATGAGGCTCGTCCGGCATTGAATACTGGGCTACTATGCCAGTCTCCTGTAAAAATTGTGCAAAAGGTCCAGGGACTTGGCCATATGAAGTATGTCGACCATAGTACTCCCCCCCCCACGGTCAGACCTTACTATCTTTATTCTTTTATCATGCTGATTTTCAACTTCAGCTTTGAATATCTTAAGTTTATCCAACGCTTCAGATCTTTCTTTGATTGGATAAATATAACCATATTGGGAGTAATCATCTGTGAATGTTATGAACGAGTCATAGCCATCCACACTTTTCACAGGAAATGGTCCACAAATGTCTGTGTGAATGATTTCTAGTGTTCCTGTGCTTCGGTTTGCACCCTTTTTGATTTGTTTTACATACTTTACTTTAATGCAATCTATGCATTTTTTTAAGTTTGAGAACTCTAATGGAGGAAGGATTTCATTTTTAACTAGTCTTTCTATTCTCCCCCTCGAAATATGGCCCAAGCGACAGTGCCATAATTTTGATGAGTCATGAGTTCTCTTTCTTTTCTTTTGTTCTTTGTTCGACACGGAAACATGCTCATTCACATTACACACAGAATGCTCTTTTTCATGGAGTGATAATAAATAAAGCTCATCGTGTAGTAAAGCAACACCCACATAAGCATTATTAAACCATATGCCACACTTGCCATGTCCAAAATAACATTCATAATTGTCTTTGTCCAAACAAGAAACACTAATCAAGTTTCTATGACACGAAGGGACCTATAAGACATCTCTAAGTAGAAGCTTGAACCCATCATCTAACTCCAAGGAGATGTCGCCGACAGCTTCAACGTCTGCTTGGACTCCATTTGCAACTTCAATGCATCTTTTGCTTCTTTGCATAGTCTGCGTCGAATGGAATCCCTGTAATGAATTTGCAACATGAACAGTTGCTCCTGAGTCAATCCACCAAGTAGATTTCAAAATCTGTGTATACAAGGATTCATTTACAAAGGAAACAATATTGTTACCTTTCTTTGCCATTATTAACTTTAACCAATCAGGGCAATCTTTCTTGTAGTGCCCAGTCTTCTTACAGTGGAGACATGTATCTTTTTCCACTGGGAAAGAATTTTGCTGATGCTGATATTGAGCTTTTCCATGTGGCTTTGAAGGGGAACCTTTGCCATTCTGATTGTAGTTCTTTTTCTTATTATCCTTCACATAGTTTAGAGAACCACCATGCGAGGCTTTAAGTCTTTCCTCTTCTTGGACACACATGGCTATAGTATTTTCTATGTCCCATTTTTCAGGCGACATATTGTAGTTGACAACAAAGGTGTCGAACTCTTTTGGCAGTGAAGCCATGACCAGGTGAATGAGGAGTGCAAGTTTGAGCTCCAAATCCGCATCCATGGGCTTAAGCTTAGCTGCCATGTTGCTCATCCTGGGGATATGCTCTCTTATGCCATGTCCACCACCTGTGTACTTTTCTGTCACCAGCTGTTTAAGCAGTTGGGTAGCATATATCTTTGAAGAACCAGTGAACTGGCCCTTTATCTTTTCAAGATACCCCCCTACGGAAGTGCACTCTGCAATTGAGCCCACAATGGCATTCTCAATTGTATTCTTTATAAATGCCATGCACTTTTTGTTTGCATTTACCCACTTTTGGTTTTCGATGGAATATAACATCTCTACTGGAGCATGATCCTTTTTCTTTTTCTCCCATGCAGCATCATTGTCTTTTGCATCTCTGACTGGCTCTGGAGGTTGGACCGGCTGTGGGGTATCCATAACCCAGTCCACCTCAGCATAGACAAATGTCAGGTCTACTTTCTTCCTCCACTCAGTGTAATTGTCACCTCTTAGTGTCGAAACATCTTTTAGGCAGCTCATCAAGTGATAGCCTCCTGAAATCACAATTTAAGTGAGATCATTATAACAATCATATGCATTAATCTAACGTTGGTCAAATTAAACATACAATTGTCTATGCAATTAAATCTATATTACCGTTGGGCAAAAAATAGAAATAAATGCACCTTTAATTTCAATAATAAAACATGATCATGTTATTAACAACGTTGGTCATAAAAATAACATAATCATATTCATTTTAATTCTCTCTAAACTTTTATTTTCTTTAAAAAAAGCACTATTGATTATTTACGCAGCGGAAAAACATGAATATAAAATTCATGAACTTTTAATTATTTACAGAAACTTTTCTTTGACCAAATAAAAATTCATGAACTTTATTATTTTCTTTATAAAATTCATGAACTTTTCTTTTCTGAAAATTTCATATTTTCATTTCCAGAACTTTTATGTTTACTTTTCTATTTTCTAAACATATTTTTCGTTAGAAAAACTTGCCTAGAAAAAGAATCAGGACTATATATATTGTTTTGCCTAAAACAGAACAAAAAACAAAAGGGATAATAGTCTTGGGCTCTCTGGGCCGGAACCGGCCTGCTGGGCGAGCCGCGCCGCGCGAGCCGACCTCACCTCGGCTTGGGCCGGCCCACCTCCTCTTTGGCCCAAAAGCCCGCAGCGGGTTAGGTTTTGCATCCTGGCCATCCAGTCGATCGGGCGGTCGCCCGCTACTCTCGCTGGATCAAAACGAATGAGCAAGGAGAGATCGACCAAAACCCTCGGTCAGTCACCTCCTCCCCCCGCGCCGCTCGCTCTGCTCTCTGCTTCGGACGGGGCTCGAGTCCACCAGCAAGCTTTGGCTGGCTGCCAGCGTCGGCGACGATAGCCACCGCGCCGCACGTGCACCACCCTCTCTTCCCCCCTTTTCCTCCTCTTTGTCTCCACCACCCGCGCCTCCTCTTGTTCGATGCGGACGACGACTGCGGCGGAGGTTCCGACGGCGGCGCCGTGGCCTTCCCTCTCGCCGGCTGCGCGTCCACCTCGCGGTGAGCGCGCCGCCATCGAGCGGTTTGACTGCGGTGCCCCCCTTCTCCTTTTTCGGCGAGCCCTTGGGCTTGCTCTGGTAGTTCTTCCGGACGGCTCGGCGTGTCGATGCCCGTCCGGATCGAGAGGAACGGTGTGGCCTTGCGGCGGCGCTACTTTGCCGGCGGCCCGATGCCCTCTCCGGTGAGTACTTTTACCCTAGCTCTATTAGGGTTCTTTGGGGGAGGAGTTAAAAAAATATTATGTGCTTTCAATTGCTACCGAAAATCTTAACACAAAGATGGCTCTAATACGATTGATAGATCCCTCTGGATCGGATCGATGTGTAGTTTCTGTAGTGGAGAGAAGGGATGGGGATTACCTTCTCCCTGACCTAAGGTGCGTCCGCTGGTGGCCATGGTGGGACGGTGACGGCGGTGGTGACAGAGAGGTGTAGAGGTGGCAGTGGTGTGCGTGAGAGTGTGGTAGTGGTGCTTCCCGTCGGTTCGCGCTAGTAACCCTAGATCCGAAGGAATGTTGGGTGTGGTGGCGTCGCACGATCAACCTCGTGAGTTGTGCGGCCGGCTTCACACCCCTTTATATCTGGCGCGGCGACAGGGGCTCACCAACCATTGTTTGGTTGGGCGCCCCTGATCAGGGTGCGATGCAAGGGGCTGGCAGGCCGTTGGGCCTGCACAAAGGAGATCAACCTAACAAAGGAAGCAAGAGGAGGACTCCAAGCCGTCGGCCTAAGGGGTTGTAACACCCCGGATGTAATTTACCTTATCTATATTCCAACTCTTGCCGTTTCTGGCACTAAGTTATTTTATTTCCTCATTGTCGGGTTTTTGTCTCCATGTGTTTTGTCTTTGTCATGCATTTCATATCATGTCATCATGTGCATTGCATTTACATACGTGTTCGTCTCATGCATCCGAGCATTTTCCCCATTGTCCGTTTTGCATTCCGGCGCTCCTATGTCCTCCGGTGGTCCTTTCTACCTCTTTTCGTGTGCGGGTGTTAAACGTTTTCGGATTGGACCGAGAATTGTCATGCGGCCGTGGTTTACTACCGGTAGACCGCCTGTCAAGTTTCGTGCCATTTGGACTTCGTTTGATACTCCAACGGTTAACCGCGGGACCGAAAAGGCCTGGTGTGTGTTGCAGCCCAACACCAGTCCAAAGTGGCCCAAAACCAACCTAAACCTCCTCCATCATCTAGAGCGTTCGATCATGATCGCGTGGCCGAAAACCGTGCTCAATATGGAGTCTCGTAGCTCCCTCTACCTCTATATAAAGGCATCCCCCCAAAATTTTCGGATCATTCCCTACCCTAACCCTAGTCTCCTCCTACCTCTCGCCGCCGGACACGTCCGATTTGGGCCGGACGTGTCCGACCTGCTCCGCCACCGCCATGTGTCGGCGTCCCATTGGATCCGCCGCCTCCTCCCACTGCCGGCCCGGGAAGCCCGAACCGGGCCCCCGCAAGCCAGAAGCCGCCGCCGCTTGGCTCCTCGCCCGCGCCGCCCGAGCCTCTCGCCGCGCCGCCCTCCGTCCGCCGCGCCGCCGCCGCGCCATTTCCGGCCGTCGCCTCGCTCCTCATCGGTGGCGCCGACCCGAGCTGCCACCCTCCGCCTCGAATGCCCCGCGCCGGCGCCGACTACCGCCGCCACCGCGGCGCCCTCGCGCACCGCGCCGGCCGGCCTCCTCCTCGGCGCACCTCGGCCCCGACTGCTCCTTCTTCTCCTCCAGCGAGCTCCGGCGACTTCGGCGACGAACCTCGATCCGCATGCAAACCGGATCCAGATCTGGAATCGGTTGAATTTTATCCCCTAAAACCTAATATTTTTGCAATCTTCATCATGCCATAACTCTGCATCCGTAGCTCCGATTCGCGCATGTAGCATATCAAAATGTTCGCCTCGACGAGTACATCATTTCATCTCATTGCATAATTTTCATTTGAGCTCATCTTGATGCCCGAAATGCTGTTGGAAGAGGGCTATGTGATGATTATGTCAGATCTGTTTCAGCAAATGGCCTTTTGTCATTTTTGCCATGATTAATGTGTGCATGCTATGATCCTGAGCTCTACATGTGTTTTGAAGAATGACATGCCATCTTTACAGGGGTGTATGCCATGTATTTTTGTGATCTTTGTGGTGACTATCACAAGCATGCAAAGTAGCTTACTCAATGATGCTGATTTCAGGGACTTAGAATTTCACTAAGTCCTTGCCCTGTCATTGTTTTTATGCCATATGTTCATGTTGTTTCCTAGTGATCCGTGCCTCTTTTGAGGATGATCAGTAATGATGTTTTGTTAATATTGTGGTGATCTATCCATCCATGTCTTTGTTTGCAATTATGGAGCAGCCTAGGTTGAGTCAATCAAGCTCTACTTTTGCTATAAAATGTTCCTGGTAGATTGTTAACATGTTTTGCAATTTTGCCAAGCTTGTTGTTCTTGATCCGTGCATGTTATGATGTTGTTCTTGCCATGTCTAGCTTCTATGCCATGTCTTCTTGATGGGTATATGCTTAGTTTGTTATGCCATGCTCTGTAGTGAGTGCATAGAGCTCGTAAACATGCCTACTCGTTAATCTATTTTGCGTGCTCCAGTTTTTCACTAAGTCTGAATCTGGTTATGTTTTTGCTATTATCACATGCTTGCAATTGTATTTTCTGATCCCTTTTGGCTCATGGTCACTAAGGGGCTTTTGTTATATGCTTAGAGTAGCTTCATGCAATGCCTTGCTTTGCCATGATATGTTCCTGTAGCATGTAGTTTTCATGCTCTAAAGATTGCTTCCTGATGATAAATTCCTGACATGTTGATAATTTCACAAAGTCTGAAACCTGTAATCATTTGCACTTTTTCCATGCTTGTTTGAACCTGTCAATAAATGAATTAGCTGTAGCTCAGTGTTCATATTTTGTCAAGCATCATGAGTGGATCCCTGCCATGTATTTTGTTGTCATGTTTGAGTGTTGTAGCATATTTATCTTGATGCATTTAGATGGCTACTTGCTCATTATCGCAGACCGGTGCCATATTTGTTTTGCTTGCCATTTCCAAAACCATGCATCCGATTCCGGTGATCTTTATGTCGATTTCGACCGAAATAAACTCACCTTTCCAGTGGCACTCTTGTATTTCCATGTTGAGGCCAGGTTCACTCATTCCTTTCCAAATCTTACATATGCATAACATATCGCATCCCGCATATCATACCATGTTTGCATCATGTTGCTTGAGCATTGCACGTGGTTGATTGTGTTCCTTTTGATTGTTGTTCTTTGCTTGGGTAGAGCCGGGAGACGAGTTCGTGAACGAGGAGCCCGTTGAGTACGCCTACGAGGATCAAGTCAACTCCGAGAACATGGCAGGCAAGATGACCGTACCCTCGAAATCACTTCTATCTTTGCTAGCTAGATGCTCGCTCTTTTGCTATGCCTATGCTACGATACCTACCACTTCTTATCATCCTCCCAAATTTCCATGTTAAACCTCTAACCCACCTTGTCCTAGCAAACCGTTGTTTGGCTATGTTACCGCTTTGCTCAGCCCCTCTTATAACGTTGCTAGTTGCAGGTGAAGTTTGGAGATCGTTCCTTGTTGGAACATGTTTATTGTTGGGATATCACCATATTATCTTGTTTATCTTAATGCACCTATATACTTGGTAAAGGGTGGAAGGCTCGGCCTTATGGCTATTGTTTTGTTCCACTCTTGCTGCCGTAGTTTCCGTCATATCGGTGTTATGTTCTCGGATTTTGCGTTCCTTACACGGTTGGGTTATAATGGGAACCCCTTGATAGTTCTCCTTGAATAAAACTCCTCCAGCAATGCCCAACCTTGGTTTTACCATTCGCCATCTAGCCTCTTTTTCCCTTGGGTTTCAGGAGCCCAAGGGTCATCTTTATTTAAACTCCCTGGGCCAGTGCTCCTCTGAGTGTTGGTCCGACCGAGTAGACTGCAAGGCCACCTTGGGGCAACTTGAGGGTTGGTTTTAATCGTAGGATGTCTCATCTAAGTGTGCCCTGAGAACGAGATATGTGCAGCTCCTATCGGGATATGTCAGCACATTCGGGCGGTGTTGCTGGACTTGTTTTACCATTGTCGAGGATGTCTTGTAACCGGGATGCTGAGTCTGATCGGATTGTCTTGGGAGAAGGAATATCCTTTGTTGACCGTGAGAGCTTGTGATGGGCTAAGTTGGGACTCCCCTGCAGGGATTTGAACTTTCTAAAGCCATGCCCGCGGCTATGGGCAGATGGGAATTTGTTAATGTCCGGTTGTAGATAACCTGAAACTTTACTTAATTAAAATGCACTAACCGCGTGTGTAACCATGATGGTCTCTTCTCGGCGGAGTCCGGGAAGTGAACACGGTGTTGGAGTAATGCTTGACGTAGGTTGTTCTAGGATCACTTCTTGATCATAGTTGTTCGACCGTGATTTTGCCTTCTCTTCACGCTCTCTTTTGCGTATGTTAGCCACCATATATGCTAGTCGCTTGCTACAGCTCCACATCATACCTTTGCCTTACCTATAAGCTTAAATAGTCTTGATCGCGAGGGTGTGAGATTGCTGAGTCCTCGTGACTCACAGATTCCTTCCAAAACCAGATGCAGGGACCGATGATGCCGTTCCAGATGATATGACCGAGCTCAAGTGGGAGTTCGATGAAGACTCTCGTCGTTACTATGTGTCTTTCACAGATTATCAGTAGTGGTGCCCAGTTGGGGCGATCGGGGACTTTGTCGCTTTTGGGGGTTGATCTTTATTTTGGTTCCATAGTCGGACCCTGAGTGTATTGGATGAGTGTAATGACTTATTTATGTATTTGTGTGACGTGGCGAGTGTAAGCCAACTATGTACTTTTCCCCTTTATTTATTTACATGGGTTGTCGTGAAGATTACCTCACTTGCGACATTGCTTTCAATGCGGTTATGCCTCTAAGTCGTGCTTCGACACGTAGGAGATATAGCCGCATCGAGGGCGTTACAATTTGGTATCAGAGCCTTCCCCGACCTTAGGAGCCCCCTTCTTGATCGAATCATTGGCATTGTTGAGTCTAGAAAAATGTTTTGAGTCATTTAGGAATTATATATATCGGAGAGTAGGACTTCTTTTTACTCCTCAGCCCCTTCGTCGCTCTGGTGAGGCATCCTAACATAGAGTTTTGACTCTTCTCTTCTCAAATTTCACTAAAAAAAATTTAGGATCACGCGAGTACCTTGGAATCGTTCCGATGGTTTTGTGACGAGAACATTGTTCTTGGTGCCTCCTGACATTTAGGGGTTGTGGCAGTGTCCCAGGGAGTTGAGCTCCGAGGTGTTGTCGTCACAATTTTATCGTTGAGATTCTGGAATACCTGAGTTTCGCCGACATCGAAAATCTCTTTTATGCAGTTGTTGGTGAGATAACCTCGACGCCACCCAGTAGTGGGGCGGGAGTTCAGGAGTATTGCCATAACTCGTATAACGGATGCTTTTCGAAGGTTGAGGTAAATGATTTCTGAAGGTTTCTTGGTTATGTGTTGAAGGATAGATACACCTGGATGTATGCTTTGCTAGCTTTGGGTGAGATATTATGCTTCCCATGTATCCCCAACACCTGATTGCATAACCGGAAAGGTTCGGGAGTTTCATAGGTGGGAATTCTTGTAGCTCTAGTTCTTCTTCCGCGGATATTTGGTTTGGGATTGGGTAATCCTCACCAAGTATTTGTTCTTGTCCGTACCTTGTTGTTTTATTCTTCTACCTCTATCTAAGTGTCTTCTCAATTTATGGAAATGTGACCATTTCAATTGGAATGCATTCGTTCATTTTGTTCGGATGTGAAGACTATATGTTGCAATTTCAACCCGTTTGATTCAGCTTAAATATTTGCCTGTCAAGATGCTAACGGATGTCAACCTCTTTAGGATGGCTCCCGCTAAGGGTCAGAATCAAAATCAGGATCCGCCACCACCACCTCCACCTCCGGAGGCATGGCAAGCTGTGATGGCCGCTACTAATGCAAACACGCAGCTCATCATGCAAATTCTGGAAGAGCGCAACCAAGGGAATCATGGCCGTGGCAACAATCAGAACCAGTTTGCTACAATCAACAAGTTCCTTGCTAACCAGCCAAAGACCTTCAGCAACTATGTCGAGGCCTCAGACGCTGATGATTGGCTCGTGGACATATGCAAGCATTTCAAGTGCAGTAACGTCAGGCCTGCGGACTTTGTCAAGTTTGCCTCCTTCCAACTCAAAGATCAAGCCGCAGAATGGTTTCAGCAATACAAAGATTCCAGAGGAGGCCGTGTGATTACCTGGGATGACCGTCAAGATTTCAGAGCTCATCACATTCGTCGGAGTGTTTTTGAATGCGAGCATGAGGAATTCCACAACCTGAAGGAAGGCAGCTTGTCTGTTTACCAGTATAACATTCTGTTCTAGAGGCTCGCTCGTTTCGCCAAGCAAGACGTCCCTGACGAGAAGAGCATGATTTATCAAATCAGGGGTGGCCTTAGAGAAGATCTCCAACTAGCTCTCGTGCTCTTTGAGCCGAAGAAGTACGATAAGTTTTACAACATGGCACTGAAACAAGAGACTGCTCAACTCAAGTGCGATGCTTCCAAGAAGCGAGTCAGAGATGCAACTCCTTCTTCCTCAACTCAAGTGGCTAAGCAGCAAAAGTATTGGATGCCTCCTCCTCCTCGGTTCCGTCAGCCTTATCAGCAGAAGAGCAAAGGTGGCAATGGATCTTCCCACCCACCCAACCCTGGCTTTGAGAACAAAACTTCGTCTCAAGCTCCAAGATCAAGTGCTCCGTATCACTGTCCGCTTTCAGAGGTCATGTGCAACAAGTGTCAGCAGAAGGTGAACTATGCCAACAAATGCTTCAATCAGAGGCGTCTCCCTCCTCCTCCTCCTATGAGATCTGCTAGCAATGCAGTGGTCAAGCATAACCCCAAGCACGCCAATGTCAACTTGTTGAACGCAGCTCAGGCAAAATGTTGATACTGAGGTTATGCCCAAAGTCATGCAAGTTGTTTCTCCCGGCAAGCTTTTGACTTCTAGTTTGGTTGCTCCCGATGTCTCTATCACGTTGGGCGACTACAAGTTTCTATTCTCTCCAGTGGTCCTTGGAAACTCGGATATTGATCTTATTCTTGGAATGGATTGGCTTTCTAAGCACAAGGCTCACCTTGATTGTGCTTCCAGGAAGATTCAATTGACTCATTCGTCTGAGGATGTAATTGTCTTTGTCGCAAGGGATGGTACCATTTGACTGTTTTCTCTCAATGAGAAGGGCGAGCTGGATGCCATCTCTCAAATTCCAGTCGTTTGCGAATACCAAGACATCTTTCAATAAGAGCTTCCAGGAATGCCTCCGCACCGGCCAGTTGAATTCGTCATTGATCTTGATCCTGGCACAGAACCTGTTTGCAAACGTCCTTACAAGCTTGGACCTGAAGAGTTGAAGGAGCTAAAGAAACAACTCGATATTCAAGAGCGAATGGGTCTCATCCGGCCAAGTTCTTCTCCATGGGGTTGTGGAGTTCTTTTTGTGAAGAAGAAGGATGGAATGGACCGACTTTGTGTCGACTACCGTCCATTGAACAAGAAGACCATAAAGAACAAGTACCCACTTCCCAACATCAACGAGCTGTTTGAACAACTCAAAGGTGCTCAAGTTTTCTCCAAGCTTGATCTCCGTATGGGCTATCACCAGATTCGCATTCGTGAGCAAGATATCCCTAATTTACAGCATTCAGAACAAGCTATGGTTCATATGAATACACTGTCATGTCTTTTGGCCTTGTCAACGCTCCGCCAACTTTCTCTCGCATGATAAACTTCATCTTCAACCCCTACACAAATGACTTCGTCTTGGTCTACCTTGATGACATTTTGGTCTTTTCCAAGAACAAGGAGGATCATGCCAAGCACTTGCGTTTGGTGCTGGATAAGCTCAGAGAACATAAGTTCTATGCCAAGTTTTCAAAGTGCGAGTTTTGGCTCGATGAGGTTCTCTACCTTGGACATATCATCTCTGCCAATGGCATAGCGGTTAATCCTGAGAAGGTGTCTGCAATTGTGAATTGGGAACCACCTCAGAACATGAAGCAACTCCGCGGTTTCCTTGGGCTCACAAGCTATTGTCGAAGGTTCGTTGAGAACTTCTCAAAGATCGTGAAGCCGCTTTCCAACCTTCTCCAGAAGCACGTCAAGTACGTTTGGTCTCCTGAATGCGACATCGCTTTCAACACCCTGAAAGAGAAGTTTGTCACTGCTCCAGTTCTGACACCTCGTGATGAATCCAAACCGTTTGAGGTCTTCTATGATGCTTCCCTTCAAGGTCTTGGTGCAGTGTTGATGCAAGAGAAGAAAGTTGTTGCCTATACTTCTCGCCAGTTGAAGCCCAATGAAAAGAACTACCCCACTCATGACCTCGAGTTGGCGGCAGTTGTCCATGCTCTTTTGACTTGGTGACATCTCTTATTGGGAAGAAAAGTGGACATCTTCACTGATCATAAGAGTCTCAAGTACATCCTCACTCAGCCTAATCTCAACCTCAGGCAGACTCGTTGGGTCGAAATGATTCAAGAGTATAATCCGAGTATCGAATATACTCCAGGCAAGGCCAATGTAATTGCTGACGCATTGAGCAGGAAGGCTTACTACAACAGTCTGATTCTCAAGCCTTACCAACCCGAGCTTTGTGAAGCTTTCCGCAAACTCAATCTGCAAGTTGTTCCTCAAGGTTTCCTCGCCAACCTCCAAGTCTCTCCTACGTTGGAAGATCAGATTCGCGAGGCTCAACTTCTTGACGTTATGGTGAAGAAGGTGAAGATTGGGATAGCCAAGAGTTAACCCAAGTACAAGTGCTATCGTCTTGATGACAAGGATACTCCATTCTTCGAGGATCGCATTGTTGTGCCTAAAGGTGATCTTCGTAAAGTCATTATGAATGAGGCTCACAATTCACTCCTCTCTATCCACCCTGGAAGTACAAAGATGTACCATGACCTCAAGCAGTCGTATTGGTGGACTCGAATGAAGCGCAAGATTGCTTAGTTCATGAATGAATGTGATGTCTGCAGAACAGTGAAGGCAGAACACCAACGACCAGCTGGTCTCCTTCAACCTCTTGCCATTCCAGAATGGAAGTTTGACCATATTGAGATGGACTTCGTGACTAGATTTCCAAAATCCAAGCGTGGCAATGATGCTATCTTCGTTGTCATCGACAAACTCACTAAAGTTGCTCATTTCCTTCCTATCAAAGAGTCTATCACAGCAGCTCAATTGGCAGAGCTATATACCTCCCGGATTGTCTCGCTGCACGGCATTCCACAGTTGATATCTTCAGATCGTGGCAGCATCTTCACCTTGAAGTTTTGGGATTCTTTTCGGAAGGCCATGGGCACCAACATCCGTTTCAGCACAGCTTTTCATCCTCAAACTAGTGGCCAAGTTGAGCGTGTCAATCAGATTCTTGAAGATATGCTCAGGGCTTGTGTCATCTCCTTCGGTATGAAGTAGGAAGATTGTCTTCCATATGCCGAGTTCTCCTACAACAACAGCTTTCAAGCGAGTTCACGCAAGGCCCCATTTGAAATTCTCTATGGAAGGAAGTGTCGTACTCCTCTTAACTGGTCAGAGACTGGTGAACGTCAACTTCTTGGCAATGACTTGATCACAGAGGCAGAAAAGATGAGCAAAGTCATTCGTGATAACCTCAAAGCCGCGCAATCGCGCCAAAAGAGTTACTATGATAGTAAGCATCGTGATTTGGCTTTCGAGATCGGAGACCATGTATACCTTCGCGTCTCTCCAATGAAAGGTACTCGTCGCTTCGGTATCAAAGGGAAGCTTGCCCCTAGATATGTGGGACCTTTCAAGATCTTAAGCAAGAGAGGCGATCTCGCCTATCAACTTGAGCCTCCCTCCAACTTTGCAAATGTGCACGGCGTGTTTCACGTGTCTCAACTCCGCAAGTGCTTCAAGGCTCCTGACCGCACCGTCAACTTCGAAGACATTTATCTCCAAGTAGACCTTTCTTATCATGAGCACCCCGTTGCTATTCTTGAAGAAACTGAGCGCAAGACTCGCAACAAGTCAATCAAATTCCTCAAAGTCAAGTGGTCACATCATTCTGACCGTGAAGCCACCTGGAAAGGCGAGGATCACCTCCATTCTAAGTACCCGGAGTTTTTCCAGTCCTAGATCTCGGGACGAGATCCTTTCGTAGTGGTGGAGTGTTGTAACACCCCGGATGTAATTTACCTTATCTATATTCCAACTCTTGCCGTTTCCGACACTAAGTTATTTTATTTCCTCATTGTCGGGTTTTTGTCTCCGTGTGTTTTGTCTTTGTCATGCATCTCATATCATGTCATCATGTGCATTGCATTTACATACGTGTTCGTCTCATGCATCCGAGCATTTTCCCCATTGTCCGTTTTGCATTCCAGCACTCCTATGTCCTCCGGTGGTCCTTTCTACCTCTTTCCGTGTGCGGGTGTTAAACGTTTTCGAATTGGACCGAGACTTGTCATGCGGCCTTGGTTTACTACCAGTAGACCGCCTGTCAAGTTTCGTGCCATTTGGACTTCGTTTGATACTCCAACGGTTAACCGAGGGACCGAAAAGTCCTCGTGTGTGTTGCGGCCCAACACCCCTCCAAAGTGGCCCAAAACCCACCTAAACCTCCTCCATCATCTAGAGCATTCGATCAGGATCGCGTGGCCGAAAACCCACAATCTCAAGCAAGGAAGCATGTCCGTGTACCAATACAACATCCAGTTTCAGAAACTTGCTCGCTTCGCAAGGCAGGATATTCCCGATGAAAAGAGCATGATCTATCACTTCAGGTGTAACACCCACAATGCGGCTATATCTCCCACGTGTCGGGGCACGACTTAGAGGCATAGACACATGGTAGTTTTGTCGCAAGAGGGGTAACCTTCACACAATCCCATGTACTGAATAAGAAATGTATAAAGAGTTGCCTTACAATCGCCACTTCACACAATACATAATTAATTCACACATCATCCAAATACACTCAAAGACCGACTACAGCGAAATCCAAGAGAAAAGGAAGATAAACCCCAAATGCTAGATCCCCGATCGTCGCAACTGGGCTCCACTACTGATCATGAGGAAACGAAACGTAATAACGACCCAGATCCTCGTCGAACTCCCACTTGAGTTCGGTAGCATCACCTGCACTGGTATCCTCGGCACCTGCAACTACTTGGAAGTATCCGTGAGTCACGAGGACTCAGTAATCTCACACCCGTGAGATCAAGACTATTTAAGCTCATGGGTAGGGGAAGGTAGTGAGGTGGAGCTGCAGCAAGCACTAAGCATATATGGTGGCTATCATACGCAAATCAGAGTGAGAAGAGAAACAACGCAACGATCGAGAAGCTAGTAGTGATGAAGAAGTGATCCTGAAACTACTTACGTTCAAGCATAACACAAGGCGGTGTTCAGTTCCCAGACTCCGACGAAAAGAGACCATCACAGCAACACACGCGGTTGATTCATTTTAATTAAGTCATGTGTCAAGTTCTCTACAACCTGATATTAACAAATTCCCATCTGCCACATAACCGCAGACACGGCTCTCGAAAGTTTATACCCTGCAGAGGTGTCCCAACATAGCCCATCACAAGCTCTCACGGTCAACGAAGGATATTCCTTCTCCCAGAAAGACCCGATCAGTCTCGGAATGCCGGTTACAAGACATTTCAACAATGGTAAAACAAGACCAGCAAAGCCGCTCGATGTGCCAACAAATCCCGATAGGAGTCACACATATCTCGTTCTCAGGGCACACCGGATGAGCACTCCGTACAACTAAAACCATCCCTCAAGTATTCCCGAGGTGGCGCTACAAAGGACTCTAGTTCGGACCAAACACTCAGACGAGCACTGGCCCAGGGGGGAGGGGGTTAAAATAAAGATGACCCTTGAGTCTGCAGAACCCAAGGGAAAGGTATAGGTGGTAGGTAGGAAAATGGTAAAACCAAGGTTGGGCCTTGCTGGAGGAGTTTTATTCAAAGTGAACTGTCAAGGGGGTCCCATAAATCCCCAAACGTGTAAGGAACGCAAAATCAAGGAACATAACACCGGTATGATGGAAACTAGGGAAGCATGAGTGGAATAAAACACCAGGCATAAGGCTGAGCCTTCCACCCTTTACCAAGTATATAGGTGCATTAAAGTAAATAAGAGATAATAATGATATCCCAACATATCCATGTTCCAACATGGAACAGACTTCATCTTCACCCGCAACTAGCAACGCTATAAGAGGGGCTGAGCAAAAGCGGTAACATAGCCAAACAACGGTTTGCTAGGAAAGGATGGTTAGAGGCTTGACATGGCAACATGGGAGGCATGATATAGCAAGTGGTAGGTATCGCGGCATAGCAAAAGAGCGAACAACTAGCAAGCAAAGATAGAAGTGATTTCGAGGGTACGGTCATCTTGCCTGCAAAGTTCTATGAGTTGTCGAAAGCTTGATCCTCGTAAGCATTCTCAACAGGTTCCTCGGTCACATACTCGTCTCCCGGCTCTACCCAAAGCAAGAACACAAGCAAAGGAACAACTATCAACCACGGTGCAATGCACAAGCAACATGATGCAATACGTGGCTTGATATGCAAGATATGATATGTAATGCATATGCGTGCTCCGGAAGGGAAAGAATGATCAAGGCATCAACTTGGCAAACCAAGTATGCCGCTGGAAATATGAGGTGATTTCGGTCGAAATCGATATAAGGATCACCGGAGACA
The DNA here is from genome assembly GCF_003073215.2 of Triticum urartu. Classification (NCBI taxonomy): domain Eukaryota; kingdom Viridiplantae; phylum Streptophyta; class Magnoliopsida; order Poales; family Poaceae; genus Triticum; species Triticum urartu. Next base: position 525,960,378 of record NC_053027.1, on the reverse strand, counting down.
GATGCACGGTTTGCAAATGGCAAGCAAAACAAGAATGACGCAAATCTGCGATTAACAACATGATGCCAATTAGAATGCAACCAGAAACTAAGCTACTGCACTCCAACATAGCAACAAAGCATATGGCAATGATGTACAAGAGATTCTTCACAAAACATGAACACTGAGATACGGCTAAATCACACTAGAACAGGTTCAAACAAGCATGGCAAAAGTGCAAAAGATACCAGCTTCACAGACTTGGTGATAATACAAACATGTCAAAAACAACATCAGGAAGCAATGTTTAGAGGAATCAAACAACATGCTACAAGAACATATTATAGCAAACAAAAGCATGGACTGATTCTACTAAATGCATAGAACAAAACTCCCTTAATGAACATGAGCCAAAAAGGCATAGAAGATATGATGTCACCCATGTAAACATAGAAAGTTTTATTAACAGTTTCAGACTTAGAACAAAAACAGAGCATGGCATAAACAGATTCACGATAGCAAATTTTCGAGCTCATGCCACTCACCACAAAGCATTAAATGACAACATAAGCATACCAATAGCAAGATGACATGTTGATGAAGCTAACCATGGCAACATCAAGTTAATAGGATGCATCGATCACTAGCAAGAACCATGGCAATATTGAATAACATGTTAACAATCTTCCAGGAATAACATATAGCAAAAGTAGAGAAAGAAAAAGACATCCTAGATCACTCCATAATTTCAAACAGGGGCATGAATGGATAGACCGTAACCACATGTTCAAAACATCCTTAGTGAAGTGTTTAAAATTAAGCATGGATCTCATGGTAGCATCAAGTTTACATGGCATCAAAATAATAGCAGGAAAAGGACTTAGCAAAATCCTAAGTCCCTGAAAATAGCAAAATTATGGAGCCTACTTTGCATGCTTGTTCTAGTCACCACATAGATCACAAAAATACAAGACTTGCACCTCTGTAAAGATGGCATGCTGTAGTCCAAAACACATGTAGACCTCATGCTAATAGAATGCACACATCAAAAGCAACAAAAATGACAAATCACCATGATGTGATAAGTACCAGCAGTTAACATTTTATAGCACTCTTGCAATAATGAAAATGGCATCATAATGGACAGTAACATGCATGGAAATGCTGCTAAAATGAAGGGCTCAATGAGATGAACATTTTGACATATCATATGCATGATTTAGAGCTACGTTCAAGGAGATGCAACACGATGAAAGAGGCATAAAAATGTCAACCTCAACCGAATCTGGATCTAGGGTTTCGTCGGTGCGTTCTTCCAGGTTCGTCGGGGTTCGCCGGAGATGGAGGTCGTGGTGGCCGGAGAGATCGGGAAGATGGCCGGAGAGGGGGGGGTCGGCCGGATCCGGTTGCCGGAGCACCCGCTGGCGACGAGGGCGACGCGGAGGAGCGGCGCGCAGGATCGGGCGGCATGCGGCGCGGCACGGCGTCAAGGCGACGGCGGCGGCGGTCGGCAGCGAAGACAGGACGGCGGCGCTGGAGGCGGAGCGACGCAGGCTCGCGGTGGCGGGGGCGCGCGGGGCGGCTCGGGCTCGGGGGCCCGCCCCGGGCCGAGTGGGCCAGCGCGGTGGGAGGTGGCGGCGGACCATGTGGCAGCACGCCACTGGCTGTGGGCGCCGGCGGCGACTCGTCCGGTGGGATCCGGACGTGTCCGGCGGTGGAGTGGGGCGATTTCTAGGGTTTGGACCCGGATTTCGGGGGAGATGCACATATCTATAGGTAGAGGGAGGTACGAATGTCCAAATGAGGTGAGGTTTTTGCCCACACAATCGTGATCCGACGACGTAGAACATGGATATGATTTGGATGGGTTATTGGGCTGTTTTGGAGGGGTGTTGGGCTGCAACACAAAAGAGGCTTTTGCGGTTGACCGGTTAACCATTGGGGCATCAAACGGCCTCCAAATGAAACAAAATTTGACAGGCAGTCTACCGGTCATACACGAAGGCCACTTGAAAAATCTTGGCCCATTCCGAGAACTTTTAACTCCCGCTCACGAAAAGAGACAAGAGAGGTGCGCAGGGTGCATGTGGGAGTGTCGGATTGCGAAATGGAGAACGGGGAAAATGCTCGGATGCATGATACGAACACGAATGCAAATGCGATGCACATGATGACATGATATGAAATGCTTGATATGAACAAAATGCAAAGTGAAAGACAAAACCCAACCATGAAGGGAATCTCATAACATAAAGCCGAAAATGGCAAGAGTCGGAGTTACAAATATGACAAGTTACATCCGGGGTGTTACAACACTCCACCACTACAAGAGGATCTCGTCCCGAGATCTAGGACTGAAAGAACTCCGGATATTTGGAACGGAGGTGATCCTCGCGTTCCCAGGTGGCTTCTCGGTCGGAATGTTGTGACCACTTCACTTTCAGGAATTTGATTGACTTGTTGCGAGTCTTGCGCTCGGTTTCTTCAAGAGTAGCAATGGGATGCTCATGATAAGACAAATCTTCTTGGAGATCAATCTCTTCGAAGTTTATAGTGCGCTCAGGAGTCTTGAAGCACTTGTGAAGCTGTGGCACGTGAAACACATCGTGCACATTTGCAAAGTTGGATGGAAGCTCAAGTTGATAGGCAAGGTCGCCTCTTTTGGCAATGATCTTAAAGGACCCACGTATCTTGGGGCAAGCTTCCCTTTGATACTGAAGCGTCGAGTACCTTTCATTGGAGAGATGCGGAGGTAGACATGGTCTCCGATCATGAAAGCCAAGTCACGGTGCTTGCTATCATAGTAACACTTCTGGCGTGATTGCGCGGCTTTGAGATTTTCACAGATGACTTTACACATTTCTTCAGCTTCTGTGATTAAGTCGTTGCCAAGAAATTGGCGTTCACCAGTCTCTGACCAATTGGGAGGAGTATGGCACTTTCTGCCATAGAGAATTTCGAACGGAGCCTTGCCCGAACTCGCTTGGAAGCTGCTGCTATAGGAGAACTCGGCATATGGAAGACAATCTTCCCACTTCATACCGAAAGAGATGACACAAGCCCTGAGCATATCTTTGAGAATTTGATTGACTCGCTCGAATTGGCCACTAGTTTTAGGATGGAAAGTTGTGCTGAAACGAATGTTGGTGCCCATGGCCTTCTGGAAGGAGTCCTAGAACTTAAAGGTGAAAATGCTTCCACGATCCAAAGAGATCAATTGCAGAATACCGTGCAAGGAGACAATTCTGGAGGTGTATAGCTCTGCCAACTGAGTTGTTGTGATAGATTCTTTGATTGGAAGGAAATGAGCCACTTTTGTAAGTTTGTCAATGACAACGAAAATAGCATCATTTCCACGTTTGGACTTGTGAAACCCAGTCACGAAGTCGATTTCAATATGGTCAAACTTCCATTCTGGAATAGCAAGAGGTTGGAGGAGACCAGCTGGTCGTTGGTGTTCTGCTTTCACCCTTCGGCAGACATCACATTCATTCATGAACTGAGCAATCTCTCGCTTCATTTGAGTCCACCAATATGACTGCTTGAGGTTATGGTACATCTTTGTACTTCCAGGATGAATGGACAAAACAGAATTGTGCGCCTCGTTCATTATGACCTTCCTTAGATCACCTTTAGGAACCACAATCCGCTCCTCAAAGAATAGAGTGTCTTTGTCATCAATGCGATAGCACTTGTATTTGGGTTGGCTCTTGGCAATCCCATGTTTCACCTTCTTCACCATGGCATCTAGGAGTTGTGCCTCACAAATTTGATCCTCCAAAGTAGGAGAGACTTGAAGGTTGGTGATGTCTACTACACAACCTTCTTCTTGTAGACGTTGTTGGGCCTCCAAGTGCAGAGGTTTGTAGGACAGTAGCAAATTTCCCTCAAGTGGATGACCTAAGGTTTATCAATCCGTAGGAGGCATAGGATGAATATGGTCTCTCTCAAGCAACCCTGCAACCAAATAACAAAGAGTCTCTTGTGTCCCCAACACACCCAATACAATGGTAAATTGTATAGGTGCACTAGTTCGGCGAAGAGATGGTGATACAAGTGGTATATGGATAGTTGATAATAGTTTTTGTAATCTTAAATAATAAAAACAGCAAGGTAACGAATGATAAAAGTGAGCGTAAACGGTATTGCAATGATGGTAAACAAGGCCTAGGGTTCATACTTTCGCTAGTGTAAGTTCCCTCAACGATACTAACATAATTGGATCACATAACTATCCCTCAACTTCCAACAAAGAGTCACTCCAAAGTCACTAATAGCGGAGAACGAACAAAGAGATTATGGTAGGGTACGAAACCACCTCAAAGTTATTCATTCCAATCAATCCGTTGGGCTATTCCTATAAGTGTCACAAACAGCCCTAGAGTTCGTACTAGAATAACACCTTAAGATACAAATCAACCAAAACCCTAATGTCACCTAGATACTCCAATGTCACCTCAAGTATCCGTGGGTATTATTATACGATATGCATCACACAATCTCAGATTCATCTATTCAACCAACACAAAGGACCTCAAAGAGTGCCCCAAAGTTCTACCGGAGAATCATGACGAAAACGTGTGCCAACCCCTATGCATAGGTTCCCAATGTCACGAAACCCGAAAGTTGATCACCTTAACATACATCAAGTGGCACGTGGTATCCCATTGTCACCACAAATATCCACGGCAAGACATACATCAAGTGTTCTCAAGTCTTTAAAGACTCAATCCGATAAGATTACTTCAAAGGGGAAACTCGATTCATTACAAGAGAGAAGAGGGGGAGGAGAAACATAAGATCCAACTATAATAGCAAAGCTCGCGATACATCAAGATCGTGCCAAATCAAGAACATGAGAGAGAGAGATCAAACACATAGCTACTGGTACATACCCTCAGCCCCGAGGGAGAACTACTCCCTCCTCGTCATGGAGAGCGCCGGGATGATGAAGATGGCCACCGGTGAGGGTTCCCCCCTCCGACAGGGTGCCGGAACAGGGTCCCGATTGAATTTTGGTGGCTACGGAGGCTTCTGGCGGTAGAACTCCCGATCTATCTTCGTTCTGGAAGTTTTAGGGTATGTGGAGTTATATTGGCGGAGGAAGTACGCCAGGGGAGCCACGAGGGCCCCACGAGACAGGGGGCGCGCCCTAGGGGGGCGCCCCCACCCTCCTGAGCACCTTGTTCCTTCCTTGACGTGGGGTCCAAGTCCATCAGGTGTGTTTCCTTCCAAAAATAACTTCTCCAGTCGATTTCGTTCCGTTTTGACTCTGTCTGATATTCCTTTTCTTCAAAACACTGAAATAGGCATAAAACATCAAATATGGGATGGGCCTCCGGTTAATAGGTTAGTCCCAAAAGCAATATAAAAGTGGATAATAAAGCCCAATATTGCCCAAAACAGTAGATAATATAGCATGGAGCAATCAAAAATTATAAATACGTTGGAGACGTATCAAGCATCCCCAAGCTTAATTCATGCTCGTCCTCGAGTAGGTAAATGATAAAAAGATAATTTTTGATGTGGAATGCTAGTTGGCATAATTTCAATGTAATTCTTCTTAATTGTGGTATGAATATTCAGATTAGAAAGATTCAAGACAAAAGTTTATATTGACATAAAAATAATAATACTTCAAGCATACTAACAAAGCAATTATGTCTTCTCAAAATAACATGGACAAGGAAAGTTATCCCTACAAAATCATATAGTCTGGCTATGCTCCATCTTCACCACACAAAGTATTTAAATCATGCACAACCCCGATGACAAGCCAAGCAATTGTTTCATACTCTAACTTTTTCAAAACTTTTTCAATCTTCACACAATACATGAGCGTGAGCCATGGATATAGCACTATAGGTGGAACAGAATGGTGGTTGTGGAGAAGACAAAAGGGAGGGGAAGATAGTCTCACATCAACTAGGCGTATCAACGGGCTATGGAGATGCCCATCAATAGATATCAATGTGAGTGAGTAGGGATTGCCATGCAATGGATGCACTAGAACTATAAATGTATGAAAGCTCAACAAAAGAAACTAGTGGGTGTGCATCCAACTTGCTTGCTCACAAAGACCTAGGGCAATTTGTGGAAGCCCATTATTGGAATATACAAGCCAAGTTCTAATATGAAAAATTCCCACTAGTATATGAAAGTGACAACATATGAGACTCTCTATATGAAGAACATGGTGCTACTTTGAAGCACAATATATGAGACTCGCTATATCATGGTGCTACTTTGAAGCACAAGTGTGGAAAAAAGATAGTAGCATTGCCCCTTTTTATTTATTTTCTTTTTTTTGGGCCTTCTTTTTTTCTCTTTGGCCTTTCTCTTTTTTTTTGGACAATGCTCTATTGAATGATGATCATCACACTTTTATTTATTTACAACTCAATGATTACAACTCAATTCTAAAACAAAGTATGACTCTATATGGATGCCTCCGACGGTGTACTGGGATATGCAATGAATCAAGAGTGACAAGTATGAAGAAATTATGAACGGTGGCTTTGCCACAAATACTATGTCAACTACATGATCATGCTAAGCAATATGACAATGATGAATGTGTCATGATGAACTAGATGGTGGAAAGTTGCATGGCAATATATCTCGGAATGGCTATGGAAATGCCATAATAGGTAGGTATGGTGGCTGTTTTGAGGAAGGTATATGGTAGGTGTATGTTACCGGCGAAAGGTGCACGGTATTAGAGAGGCTAGCAAAGGTGGAAGGGTGAGAGTGCGTACAATCCATGGACTCAACATTAGTCATAAAGAACTCACATACTTATTGCAAAAATCTACAAGTTATCAAAGCAAAGTATTACGCGCATGCTCCTAGGGGGATAGATTGGTAGGAAAAGACCATCGCTCTTCCCCGACCGCCACTCATAAGGAAGACAATCAATAAATAAATCATGCTCCGACTTCGTCACATAACGGTTCACCATACGTGCATGCTACGGGAATCACAAACTTCAACACAAGTATTTCTCAAATTCACAACTACTCAACTAGCATGACTCTAATATCACCATCTCCATATCTCAAAACAATCATCAAGTATCAAACTTCTCTTAGTATTCAACACACTCATAAGAGAATTTTATTATTCTTGAATACCTAGCATATTAGGATTTTAAGAGAATTACCATGCTATTTAAGACTCTCAAAATAATCTATGTGAAGCATGAGAGTTCATCTATTTCTTCAAAATAAAACTACCACCATGCTCTAAAAGATATAAGTGAAGCACTAGAGCAAATGACAAACTACTCCGAAAGATATAAGTGAAGATCAATGAGTAGTCGAATGATTATGCAACTATGTGGAGACTCTCTAACATTTAATAATTTCAGATCTTGGTATTATATTCAAACAGCAAGCAAAACAAAATAAAATGACATCTAAGAATAGCAAACATCATGTGAAGAAGCAAAAACTTAGGATCAACCGATACTAACCGATAGTTGTTGAAGAAGAAAGGTGGGATGCCAACTGGGGCATCCCCAAGCTTAGACGCTTGAGACTTATTGAAATATTATCTTGGGGTGCCTTGGGAATCCCCAAGCTTGAGCTTTTGTGTCTCCTTAATTCCTCTCATATCATGGTCTCCCTAAATCTCAAAAGCTTCATCCACACAAAACTCAACAAGGACTCGTGAGATAAGTTAGTATAAACCATTGCAAAAACCTTATCATACTCTACTGTAGCAAATCACTAAAATTATTATTCAAAATTGCATACTAAATGCCTCTGCATATTTAATAGTCCTATCCTCAAATAGAATCATTAAAGAAGCAAACATATGCAAACAATGCAAACATAACAGCAATCTGCCTAAACAGGATAGTCTGTAAAGAATGCTGCAACATCCATACTTACCTAGCTCCAAAAATTATGAAATAAAATTCACACTGTATTAAATTTATCAGATCTTAATATTCAAAAGGTTTCAACATTTTATCACATTCTGACTTTTCTAGGGAATTATTACAACAGTGGTAAACTTTCTGTTTTCAAACAGCAAAATGTATACTTGTAACATAGGCATAGTAAAGGCTATCAATGCCACTTTTATTGAAATAAAAGATGCAAAACATTGTTCTAAATAACATAAATAAAATCCTAAAAAAATAAATTGATGCTCCAAGCAAAACACAAATCATGTGGCGAATAAAAATATAGCTCCAAGTAAAGTAACCGATGAACGAAGACGAAAGAGGGGATGCCTTCCGGGGCATCCCCAAGCTTAGGATCTTAGTTGTCCTTGAATATTACCTTGGGGTGCCTTGGGAATCCCCAATATTAGGCTCTTTCCAATCCTTATTCCATAGTCCATCGAATCCTCACCCAAAACTTGAAAACTTCGCCATACAAAACTTAAAGTAGAAAACTCGTAAGCTCCGTTAGTATAAGAAAGAAAATCACCATCATAAGGTACTGTAGTGAACTCATTATTTATTTATATTGGTGTTAGACCTAATGTATTCCAACTTCTCTATGTCTTATAAACTATTTTACTAGCCATAGATTCATCAAAATAAGTAAACAACACATGAAAAACTGAATCTGTGAAAAACAGAGCAGTCTGTAGTAATCTGAGTCAAACGTGTACTTCTGTAGCTCATAAAATTCTCAAATAAATTGCTGGACCTAAGGAATTTATCTATTAATCATCTGCAAAAATAATTAACTAAATATCACTCTTCAAATAAAAATGGCAGCAATTCTCGTGAGCGCTAAAGTTTCTGTTTTTTACAGCATGATCAACAAGACTTTCCCCAAGTCTTCCCAAAGGTTCTACTTGGCACAAACACTAATTAAAAGCATAAAACCACATCTAAACAGAGGCTAGATGAATTATTTATTGCTAAACAGGAACAAGAAGCAAGGAATAAAAATAAAATTGGGTTGCCTCCCAACAAGCGCTATCGTTTAACGCCCCTAGCTAGGCATGATGATTTCAACGATGCTCACATAAAAGATAAGAATTGAAACATAAAGAGAGCATCTTGAAGAATATTACTAGCACATTTAAGTCTAACATACTTCCTATGCATAGGGATTTTGTGAGCATACAACTTGTGGTAACATGAATCAACTTGCATAGGAAGGTAAAACAAGCATAACTTCAAAACTTTGAGCGCATAGAGAGGAAACTTGATATTATTGCAATTCCTACAAGCATATGTTCCTCCCTCATAATAATTTTCAGTAGCATCATGAATGAATTAAACAATATAACCAGCACCTAAAGCATTCTTTTCATGATCTACAAGCATAGAAAATTTACTACTCTCCACACAAGAAAAATTCTTCTCATGAATAATAGTGGGAGCAAACTCAACAAAATAATTATCATGTGAGGCATAATCCAATTGAAAACTAAAATTATGATGAAAAGTTTCATGGATATCATTATCCTTTATAGCATACAAATCATCGCAATAATCATCATAGATAGCAACTTTGTTCTCATAATCAATTGGAACCTCTTCCGAAATAGTGGATTCATCACAAAATAAAGTCTCTCCAAATCCACTTTCATCAATATAATAGTCATAAATAGGAGGAATGCTTTCATCATAATAAATTTGCTCATCAAAACTTGGGGGACAAAAAATATCATCTTCATCAAATATAGCTTCCCCAAGCTTGTGGCTTTGCATATCATTATCATCATGGATATTCAAGGAATTCATACTAACAACATTGCAATCATGCTCATCATTCAAATATTTAGTGCCAAACATTTTATAGATTTCTTCTTCTAGCACTTGAGCACAGTTATCCTTTCCATCATACTTACGAAAGATATTAAAAAGATGAAGCGTATGAGACAAACTCAATTCCATTTTTTATAATTTTATTTTATATACTAAACTAGTGATAAAACAAGAAACTAAAAGACTCGATTGCAAGATCTAAAGATATACCTTCAAGCACTCACCTCCCCGGCAACGGCGCCAGAAAAGAGCTTGATGTCTACTACACAACCTTCTTCTTGTAGACGTTGTTGGGCCTCCAAGTGCAGAGGTTTGTAGGACAGTAGCAAATTTCCCTCAAGTGGATGACCTAAGGTTTATCAATCCGTAGGAGGCGTAGGATGAAGATGGTCTCTCTCAAGCAACCCTGCAACCAAATAACAAAGAGTCTCTTGTGTTCCCAACACACCCAATACAATGGTAAATTGTATAGGTGCACTAGTTCGGCGAAGAGATGGTGATACAAGTGGTATGTGGATAGTAGATAATAGTTTTTGTAATCTAAAATAATAAAAACAGCAAGGTAACGAATGATAAAAGTGAGCGTAAACGGTATTGCAATGATGGTAAACAAGGCCTAGGGTTCATACTTTCGCTAGTGTAAGTTCCCTCAACGATACTATCATAATTGGATCACATAACTATCCCTCAACATGCAACAAAGAGTCACTCCAAAGTCACTAATAGCGGAGAACGAACAAAGAGATTATGGTAGGGTACGAAACAACCTCAAAGTTATTCTTTCCAATCAATCCGTTGGGCTCTTCCTATAAGTGTCACAAACAGCCCTAGAGTTCGTACTAGAATAACACCTTAAGATACAAATCAACCAAAACCCTAATGTCACCTAGATACTCCAATGTCACCTCAAGTATCCGTGGGTATTATTATACGATATGCATCACACAATCTCAGATTCATCTATTCAACAAACACAAAGGACCTCAAAGAGTGCCCCAAAGTTCTACCGGAGAATCATGATGAAAACGTGTGCCAACCCCTATGCATAGGTTCCCAATGTCACGAAACCCGAAAGTTGATCACCTTAACATACATCAAGTGGCACGTGGTATCCCATTGTCACCACAGATATCCACGGCAAGACATACATCAAGTGTTCTCAAGTCTTTAAAGACTCAATCCGATAAGATTACTTCAAAGGGGAAACTCGATTCATTACAAGAGAGAAGAGGGGGAGGAGAAACATAAGATCCAACTATAATAGCAAAGCTCGCGATACATCAAGATCGTGCCAAATCAAGAACACGAGAGAGAGAGAGATCAAACACATAGCTACTGGTACATACCCTCAGCCCCGAGGGAGAACTACTCCCTCCTCGTCATGGAGAGCGCTGGGATGATGAAGATGGCCACCGGTGAGGGTTCCCCCCTCCGACAGGGTGCCGAAACAGGGTCCTGATTGACTTTTAGTGGCTACGGCGGCTTCTGGCGGCGGAACTCCCGATCTATCTTTGTTCTGGAAGTTTTAGGGTACATGGAGTTATATAGGTGGAGGAAGTATGGCAGGGGAGCCACGAGGGCCCACGAGACAGGGGGCACGCCCTAGTGGGGGGGGGGGGGGCGCCCCCACCCTCGTGAGCACCTCGTTCCTTCCTTGACGTGGGGTCCAAGTCCATCAGGTGTGTTTCCTTCCAAAAATAACTTCTCTAGTTGATTTCGTTCCGTTTCGACTCCGTCTGATATTCCTTTTCTTCAAAACACTGAAATAGGCATAAAACAGCAAATCTGGGATGGGCCTCCGGTCAATAGGTTAGTCCCAAAAGCAATATAAAAGTGGATAATAAAGCCCAATATTGCCCAAAACTGTAGATAATATAGCATGGAGCAATCAAAAATTATAGATACGTTGGAGATGTATCAGTTGGCAAGAAAGCCTTGAGGAACAACTTGGAGATTCAGTTTGCGGAAAGCTTCAAAAAGGTCCGGTTGGAACGGCTTGAGATTTAAGCTGTTGCAGTAAGCCTTCCTACTCAAAGCATATGCAATGACATTAGCCTTGCATGGAGTATATTCAATACTCGGACTGTACTCTTGAATCATTTCGACCCAACGAGTCTGCCTGAGGTTGAGGTTGGATTGAGTGAAGATGTACTTGAGGCTCTTATGATCTGTGAAAATGTCCACTTTCCTTCCCAACAAGAGATGTCTCCACGTTAATAATGCATGAACAACTGCCGCCAACTCAAGATCATGAGTGGGGTAGTTCCTTTCGTTGGGCTTCAACTGGCAAGAGGTATAGGCCACAACTTTGTTCTCTTGCATTAACATAGCGCCGAGACCTCGCAAGGAGGCATCACAGAAAACTTCAAATGGCTTGGATTCGTCAGGAGGAGTCAAGACAGGAGTTGTGACTAGCTTCTCTATGAGGGTGTTGAAAGCAACATCACACTCAGGTGTCCAGACATACTTGACATGCTTCTGGAGGAGGTTGGAAAGAGGCTTTGCAATCTTAGAGAAATTCTCAACGAATGTTCGACAATAGCTTGCAAGTCCAAGGAAACTGCGGAGCTTCTTGACATTCTGAGGAGGTTCCCAATTCACAATTGCAGACACCTTCTTGGGATTAACAGCAATGCCCTTGGCGGAAATGATATGACCAAGGTAAAGAACCTCACCAAGCCAGAACTCACACTTGGAAAACTTCGCATAGAATTGATGCTCTTTGAGTTTGTCGAGCACCAATCTCAAATGCTTGGCATGATCCTCCTTATTCACGGAGAAGACCAAGATATCATCGAGATAAACCAGGATGAAATCATTTGTGTAAGGGTTGAAGATGAAGTTCATAATGCGAGAGAACGTTGGAGGAGCATTGACAAGGCCGGAAGACATGACAGTATATTCATAAGAACCATAGCTTGTTCTGAATGCTGTCTTGGGGATATCTTCTTCACGAATGCAAATACGATGATAACCCATACAGAGGTCAAGCTTGGAGAATACTTTAGCACCTTTAAGTTGCTTGAATAGCTCATTGATGTTGGGAAGTGGATACTGATACGTCTCCATCGTATCTACTTTTCCAAACACTTTTGCCCTTGTTTTGGACTCTAACTTGCATGATTTGAATGGAACTAACCCGGACTGATGTTGTTTTCAGCAGAATTGCCATGGTGTTATTTTTGTGCAGAAATAAAAGTTCTCGGAATGACCTGAAAATCAACGGAGAATTATTTTGGAATATATAAAAAATACTGGAAGAAGAATCCACGTCAGGGGGCCTCCACCTGTCCACGATGGTGGGGGCGCGCCCCCTGCCTCGTGGTCCCACTGACGCTCCATCGACCTCAACCTTGACTCCATATATTCACTTTCGGGGAGAAAAAAATCAGAGAGAAGGATTCATCGCATTTTACGATACGGAGCCGCCGCCAAGCCCTAAACTCTCTCGGGAGGGCTGATCTGGAGTCCGTTCGGGGCTCCGGAGAGGGGAATCCGTCGCCATCGTCATCATCAACCTTCCTCCATCACCAATTTCATGATGTTCACCGTCGTGCGTGAGTAATTCCATCATAGGCTTGCTGGACGGTGATGGGTTGGATGCGATTTATCATGTAATCGAGTTAATTTTGTTAGGGTTTGATCCCTAGTATCCACTATATTCTGAGATTGATGTTGCTATGACTTTGCTATGCTTAATGCTTATCACTAGGGCCCGAGTGCCATGATTTCAGATCTGAACCTATTATGTTTTCATCAATATATGAGAGTTCTTGATCCTATCTTGCAAGTCTATAGTCACCTACTATGTGTTATGATCCGGCAACCCCGGAGTGAAAATAGTCGGGACCACTCCCAATGATGACCGTAGTTTGAGGAGTTCATGTATTCACTATGTGTTAATGCTTTGGTCCGGTACTCTATTAAAAGGAGGCCTTAATATCGGTTAGTTTCCAATAGGACCCCGCTGCCACAGGAGGTAGGACAAAAGATGGCATGCAAGTTCTTTTCCATAAGCACGTATGACTATACTCGGAATACATGCCTACATTACATTGATGAACTGGAGCTAGTTCTGTGTCACCTTAGGTTATGACTATTACATGATCGATCGCATCCAGCATAATTGTCTATCACCGATCCATTGCCTACGAGCTTTCCGTATATTGTTCTTCGCTTATTTACTTTTCTGTTGCTATTGTTATCATCACTATAAAACACCAAAAATATTACTTTTGCTACTGTTAGTTCTGCTACCATTACCACTACTATCATATTATTTTGCTACTAAATACTTTGCTGCAGATATTAAGTTATCCAAGTGCGGTTGAATTGACAACTCAACTGCTAATACTTGAGAATATTCTTTCGCTCCCCTTGTGTCGAATCAATAAATTTGGGTTGAAAACTCTACCCTCGAAAACTGTTGCGATCCCCTATACTTGTGGGTTATCAAGACTGTTTTCTGGCGCCATTGCCGGGGAGCATAGCTCTATTCTTTGAGTCACTTGGGATTTATATCTGCTTATCATTATGAAGAACTTGAAATATCCAAGAACCAAGATTTATCCCTCAACTACGAGGGGAGGTAAGGAACTGCCATCTATCTCTGCACTTGATTCACCTTCTGTTTTGAGTAAGCTTGCGACACCTAGACCTGCTTCTGCTATTAATTCCGATATGTCGCATGTTATTGATGATGCCACTTCTGCTATGCATGATACTTATGATAAAACTACTTCTATGCTTGATACTACTGTGCCACTTGGTGAATTTCTTGATTAACAACTTGCTAGGGCTAGAGAGAGTGAAATTACTTAAACTGATAATATTGATGAAAGTGATGATGAAGATTGTCCCCCTAAATATGAATTGCCTGTTGTTGGTGTCAAAACAGGCGGATCTCGGGTAGGGGGTCCCGAACTGTGCGTCTAGGATCGATGGTAATAGGAGACGAGGGACACGATGTTTACCCAGGTTTGGGCCCTCTCTATGGAGGTAATACCCTACGTCCTGCTTGATTGATCTTGATGAATATGAGTGTTACAAGAGTTGATCTACCACGAGATCGTAATGGATAAACCCTAGAAGTCTAACCTATTTGACTATGGTAATGGGTATATCCTTTCCGGACTGACCCCTCCGGTTTATATAGACACCGGGGGGGAACCTAGGGTTACATAGAGTCGGTTACATAAGAAGGAATCTTCATAGTCGGTCGCCAAGCTTGGCTTCCATGCCAAGGAGAGTCCAATCCGAACATAGGTGCAGTCTTCGGCCTTCATGTCTTCACAGCCCATCAGTCCGGCCCATGGATAACAAGGCCGGACGCCCAAGGACACCTTAGTCCAGGACTCCCTCAGTAGCCCCTGAACCTGGCTTCAATGACGAGGAGTTTGGCGTGCAGATTGTCTTCGGCATTGCAAGGCAGGTTCCCTTCTATCTGAACGTCAAGATAGTCTTTCGATGTGATGATAGTATCCAGACCTGTCACACACATACACCATACATAACCGCAGAGAGAATATATTTTTACACAAGTCTAATCTGCTGACAGCTTTTTACAACATGACATCAAGTCTGCCCGGTCACAATTCCAAACCGCTTCCATGTTTTGACGCTCCACGTCCTGAGACGCGGTTGCCATTGGCACGTCCTGTCAAAGCAGAGATCGTGTCCCCTTATTGCGGGATTCTCATCAATGCGGGCATGGGTAACCCAACTGTGCCATTTATACAGCCCTTGGGAATAGGCGAATCTTAAGGCCAGTGAGGCCGCGTTTAATATTCATTGCCTTTATAAGGGGATAAGTATTCCCTCTTCCTCTTTCACACCCTCTCTCTGTCTCCGCCTTTCCAATCTCGAGCTCCAGCGCCCAAGTTCTCATCTCCTTTCCACTCAAGCAACCATGTCCGGATCCAGAGGTCAAGGCAAGTGGATGGTCTCCTCCATCAAGGAGGAGGACATTACTGAGCTTCGGGCGGCCGTATACTTGGCGAAGGAGATCGCTCACCGCCTGCCGACTGAGGGACAAGTCATCCCCACGCTGAAGCCCACCGAGAGGGTAGTGTTCATCCCCCATTTCTTCCTCGGGCTAGGGTTTCCACTCCACCCTTTCGTCCGTGGGGATTTATTATTACGGGATAGATTTCTATGATCTGTCCCCGAATTCCATCCTCAACATCTCAGTGTTTATCATCGTGTGTGAGGCCTTCCTCTGCATCCAACCCGACTTCGGGCTGTGGCTCAAAGTCTTCAACGTGAAGCCGAAGGTGGTGGATGGACAACACGTGGAGTGTGGAGGAGCCATGGTGAGCATGTTGTCCAACGTCTCTTGGCCCAAAGGTACTTTTTTGGACACGGTAAAGGAGTGGCAGAAGCAGTGGTTCTACATCACAGAACCTCATGGCACCACATGGGCTGCAGCTGCCGAATTCCGCTCCAGCGCTCCCATGCGACTCACCTCCTGGGTCGAGAAGAGTCTGAACTGGGGTTCCCCTGACGAGCTGATAGCGTTGCAGATGCGCGTTCAAAGCATGGTAACCAGGAACGTCAAGCTCGTTGACGTGATCCAGGTGATGCTAGTTCGTCGAATCCTTCTGTGCCAGCCGAAGCCATCCTCTGTGGGAGTTCAACCTCAAGAAGCACCAGACCCTGGCGAGGCTCTTCGAGACTACTGACAAAGGTTCATGGAAGTTGCTCTTTAAGGGCAATGAGAAACCACTGGCCGCGGATTCAGATCGCGGGCACAGCGCTAAACACCTCGCTAGCGAGGTATGTCTTTCTTGATGCATTCTCCACTTGTTTGTTTCAAGGATGATGCATGAGCTTTTATTGTTGCTTTTTCAGGACTGGATGGAGGGGGCGAAGCGGATCCAGTGTTCAGCTCCGCTGCATGAAGAACCGGTCATCCCGCGTCTAGAGAAGATGCTAGTGCCGGCGCCTTATAAGGCGCCGGAGAATAAGGCCAGGAAGAAGGCCAAGGGGGGCAAGCGGGGCCCCCGTCGTAAGGGCACTTCGGACATGACGTTCGAAGATGATGAAGCTCATTCCTCTGTCCCAGAGGACAATGGCGAGGAAGAGGGGGAGGAGGAGGAAAACAATCCTCCCACTGCGGAGAGGAAGAAGAAGAGGGCGGCTTCGGCGCATCCGGAGGCCGAAACGCCTAAGAAGGGGAAGGCCGCACCAGCGATCAACACCACGTGGGACGTTAACAGCAGTCCGGAACGACGCCCCCGCACTAAGCCCCAGGCCGCATCATAAGTGACATAGCTTGCTCATGCGCGCATCCGGCCCTTTCTCTTCATTATCTTGACATAGCTAATTGTACTGTTGCAGTCTACCCCACGACCTTATCCAGCGATCCTCATCTGGAGGTTCGTTGGCTCTGTCGGAGATGGAGAGCATGTCGCCACCGCCTCCTTATTCCCCCGGGGCCAGGGACGACACTGAAGTGTTATCCCGGAGGACCGCTCCGAACCGGGGAGGAGCCCAGGGCACCATCCGGGAGGCGCCACAAGGCGAGACCTCCACTGCCGGACACATGGAGGAGAGCCGATCCCCATGGAGATTGGCGAAGAGAGCCGCATCCAGTTCGGCCCTCAGCCGAATACAATTCCGGAGGCCCATACGGCTCCGGAGTCGGGCGAGCAGCCCCCTTTGAAGGAGGGGGATGCGTGCGCCGCTTCCACCGGTGGCCCCTATCCAACTAGGGGTGCCGGATAACCTGATGGAGGCGCTTCGAGGCGCCCCCGTCGTGGAGGAGCACCGTGCCCTTATGGGGGAGATGATCGAGAAGATTCCGTCCGCCAAGAGTGTACTGAATGAAGCCTGCAGCAGCCTGTTGACAAGTTTCGAGGTAAGAAAGAGAAAAACCCCGTGTAGACAGTAGCCCTTGAGACACTGTCCGGTGTTCGGCAAGAAGAACCGGATAGAGGATCAATCTTTTGTTATAGGAGACTAACATAATATGGATGGATAAGCAGGTGTCGCTGTTGGCTGCAACCTCGCATGCTGCCGAAGTCTCTAAACTGAGGCAGAGGCTGGAGCGGACCGAGAACGAGCTCAGCGAGGTTAGGGTTCGGCTCCAGGAGAAGCAAGGTGAGTAACGACTTGCTGTGTGTTCGGAAGGAGTAGGCGTTGTATATTCACCGGGTGTCGTAATATATGCAGGAGCCGCAACCGAGGTCGAAGCCCTGAAGAAGGCCCTGGGCGAGGCCAAGGAGAAGGTTGTCCAGCAGCAAGTCGCCCGTAAGAAGCTCAAGGCCCAGGTCAAACCAGTCCAGCAGGAGCTCCAGGATGCGGTGAAAAAATGCGAGGCCTTGGAGCATGATGCGTCGGTTCAAGGGGCCGAAGTCGCCAAGGCTCGTCAGAGCGCAGAGATCGCACGGAATGAGGCCCAGGCCGCCCTCCAGGAGATCCGGGAGGCCAAGAAGATCACGGCTGGTAAGGCATTTAAGATGCAAAGCAAGTATGCGGAGAAGAAGTACCTTTTACTAACCCGGGTTCGGAGTTCCCTAGGAGCTTTTGTGGATTTACCACGCAGTGTATTAGACGCCGCGGAGTTTTATCGAGCCGAAGGAGGGGGTTCTATGGAGAAGCTATTCTGGTCGCAGTATGCGGCGCCAGAGCATCCCGTGCCCTTCACCGATCAGCTGAAATAGCTGGAGGAGCTGCATAGGGTGGCCGAACTAGCCATGAAGGATTTCATAATCCGGCTATGGCCAGCCGAAGCTATGCAAGCAGCTACTTTGGACTCGTGAGGCGGATGGTGAACGCTTGTCCTCGGCTGGACGTCGTCAAGCGCTCGGCCTGCATTGAAGGTGCACGCATGGCCTTCGCTCGTTGCAAGATGTGGTGGGCGAAGATGGACGCTGTCGAGGTGACCAGAGGGCCACCGGAGGGCAAGGAGCACCGCACACCCAAATGGTATTTTGCGGATATCCTGGAGGGGTCTCGCCTTGTGGTAGCACAATGTTCGCAGGATGTTGTATTTGAATAAATGTATTCATGTTGCCTGTGCCTTGTATTATAAAAAACAGAGCCTCTTTTGTGATGTAATTTTGTTATGCTTTAATTGTTTCCTCATGTGCGTCCGTGTTGTATGTAATCTGAGGGTTGGCCAGTCGTCGGCTTCTGCCCTCACGTAGGTAGTACGGAGGTGCTCGGGATGGAATCTAAAAAATCTTGATCCAATTATATGATCCTTCAAGGAGTTGTTTAGCGCAATGAACAAGGCAATTAGACTATATGGCTTAAACGCCCTCACTTATCCATAGGAGTTTTATAACAAAGCATGAGTGCAGCCCCTGGTTCAAGCCAGGGTGCTGTCAGCATGTGATTGGGAAGTGCCGATCTTTCACATAATGCGGAAAAAATCTCCAATGACTTGTAACCCTCGAACAGCTGACCGACTCTCGCCGTATCATCACAGTCAGTTTTTGGCTTTCTCTACTGAGGTGCTCATCTGGTCAAGGCCAGGGCATAATCGCAGTAGTTCTCCCTTTGCTACCCTAGCCGATTTAGCGGAACGTAGGGTAGCAAGCACAGGAGCCGGGCAACCCAACTATTGACCAAAGACATGATTCAGAGCCAATGCATATAATGCTAAATTCGGGGTGCCGAACTTAACTTTAAGGATTGTTCGGACTTTGTTGCAGTATCGTGGGTGATGGGGAGCCCCTGGCAAATATGAAACGTACCAGAGTGTACTGTTGCTAGGAAATAAGTAATATAAAGGAAAACAGAGGGAGAACAGAGATAGGATCTGGAGCCCTTGAACTTGGATCATGAACTATTTCCATTATAGTTGGGTTAATGCTTCCAAGCACATTGGTATAAAATAATGCAATAAGCAACCGGCTATTTGACATGCCAAACCCGAAGGCGGGCTACGCGTGGGTCCTGAAAATGGTTAGCCTCTAGGGCTTCCCATGTACGCATGTGCTCCGTGTCAATCTGGTGTGTTTGTCCTTTGACAGGATCTTTAATCAGTCCGTCGAAGGAGGCCCCCATAGGAGAAACCTGAAACAAGGGAAAAAGGAGAAAATAAAGTTATATGTGTGTCTGGGATCTGTCTAGCTGAACCATGGATCCCGGGATAGCTTGTGCCTCCGTCGATGCCCATGGAATTTTGAGTGCGTAGTTATGGATGCGTCGTATGAATGCCACTACCTCATCGGGATTGGGACGAAGGCCAAATTGCTAATCGAGGTCTTGACGAGCCGCGCTGTCCTGTTGCAGTGTAGTCTGGACCCTCTTAATGATGTCGAGGGGCTCGACAGCTAGACTATGATGCTGCTTGAGAAGGTCGCTTTGTACCTCTGCTGCTAGGGTGGCGGTGTGCTCCTCTATTCGGAAGGAGCGTTATGTGTTTCCGTTGACTGTTATGACACCGGCGGACCGGGCATCTTCAGCTTGAGATAGGCATAATGTGGCACCGCGTTGAATCTAGCAAACGCAGTTCGTCCGAGCAGTGCGTGGTATCCGCTGCGGAAGGGGACGATATGGAAGATTAACTCCTCACTTCAGAAGTTGTCCGGAGAACCGAAGGCCACCTCCAGCGTGATTGAGCCAGTGCAGCGGGCCTCAATGCCTGGTATGACTCCTTTAAAGGTAGTCTTGGTGGGTTTCATTCGTGAGGGATTAATGCCCATCTTTCGCATTGTATCCTGATAGAGCAGGTTGAGGCTGCTACCACCGTCCATTAGGACTCGTGTTAGGTGAAATCCGTTGATGATTGGGTCGAGGACCAGTGCGGCTGAACTGCCATGCCGGATACTAGCTGGGTGATCTCAATGATCGAAGGTGATCGGGAATGACGACCACGGATTGAATTTTGGGGCAGCTAGCTCTACCGCATATACGTCCCTAAGTGCTCGCTTGCGCTCCCTTTTGGGGATGTGTGTAGCGTATATCATGTTACTGTTTAGACTTGAGGGGGAAATTTCTTCTGCGCTCCAGTGTTCGGCTGCCGAGGCTCTTCGTCTTCATCCTCACTTTGTGATCCCTTTTCTTTGTTTTCGGCATTTAACTTGCCAGCCTGTTTGAAAACCCAATAGTCTCTGTTGGTGTGATTGGCTTGTTTATCTGTGGTACCATGTATCTGGCACAGACGATCGAGTATGTGATCCAGGCTGGATGGTCAGTCATTGTTCCTTTTGTAGGGCTTCTTTCGCTGGCCGGACTTGGAGCCGCTAAATCCGGTTTTAACGGTGGTGTCATCGATGTTGTGGCCATTGCTTCGGCGTTTGTGTCTGTTGCACCGGAGCTTGCCGGAGCTGTTCTTGGCCTCGGAGGGGCCTGTCTCGCTGGCTGTGTTTTTGTTATGAGCCAGCCAGCTGTCCTCACCCGCGCAAAAGCGAGTCATGAGTGCTGTAAGGGCTGCCATGGACTTCAGCTTTTCTTGGCCGAGGTGGCGTGCTAGCCATTCGTCACGGATGCTGTGTTTAAAGGCCGCTAGGGCTTCGGCATCCGGACAGTCAATGATCTGGTTCACTTTGGTTAGGATCCTAGTCCAGAATTTTCTGGCTGATTCACTAGGTTGTTGAACTATGTGACTTAAGTCATCGGCATCGGGTGGCCAGACATATGTACCTTGGAAGTTGTCAAGGAAGGCCTCTTCCAAGTCCTCCCAGCTGCCGATGGAATTCTCGGGCAAGCTATTCAGCCAGTGTCGAGCTGGCCCTTTGAGTTTCAGTGGGAGGTATTTGATGGCGTGGAGGTCGTTTCCACGGGCCATGTGGATGTGGAGAATAAAGTCCTCAATCCATACTGCGGGATCGGTTGTGAAGAAGAAAGGGTGTGCGGCGCCTCTATATCGGGCCGCATCACGGCGCACCTCCAACGGAGTCCGTCTGCGGTTATCGGCCCGGGCGTGACTAGGTTTGTCACGTCTAAATAGGTAGCCATCATCCCGAGTCGGGAAGCGTCCTCGCGATCTATAGATTGATCTGGTATGTCCTGCTCTACTGTCCAGCTCCTGCCGAAGGTCATATGTATGATTCCGATCTGTTCTGTCCCTGTTTTTGCGAGGAGGTGGGGCGGGCTGTTGTTCAGCCTGAGTTGCCGTTTTATCCCGACCGCGGGGTGGTCGGTCCGCCACACTATCCTGACCACATGGTGGTCGGTCCGCATTGCGTGAGGGAGGTATGGGATCTGGTGCTTCCTCATCGAACTAAGGTAGCAGTCTGCGTTTTGGGTAACTCTTGGATGGGTGCTTGAGGCCTTATTCTTCGGCTGCCAGGACACCAGTCCACCTGTCAATGAGCAGGTCGTGATCAGCTTGGAGCTGCTGCTGCTTCTTCTTCAGGCTTCTTGCAGTGGCTATTAGCTGGCGCTTGAAGCGCTCCTTCTCGAGGGGTGCCTCAGGCACAATGAAGTCCTCATTGCCGAGGCTCTCACCATCCTCGGAGACTGGACGATAACTACCATCATCTAGATCATTGGGCATGGCCTGTTTATCAGGGTTATCTTGCCCATTGTCTTGTTCCTCCTGTTCGGATGCCGCCCTGACAGGGTCTTCATTGTTTTCGGCGTCGCCCGGAGTACTATTTTCTCCGGTGCCAATGTTGTCATCTTTTGAGCGATGAGGCTTAGAGCAGTGTTTAGGGCGCCGGCGCTTGGATTGTGTCTCAGAAGGTTTATTCGCAACTCGATCTCTTTTGTCATCGTCGCTACCTTTTTTAGGTGTGTCGACCATGTACACATCGTACGAAGAGGTGGTCGTCCAACGTCCAGTAAATGGTGGGTCTTGGCCTTGCTCCTGGTCGGCATCGTCGTCCATACCGTTGATGTCTTCAGACACGTAATCAAGCACGTAGGTTAAGTCATCGACAGTGGCTATGAAGTGGGTGGCGGGTGGGAAGCTAAATTTCCCATCATCAGCCTCTGGCTCGAACCGAACATAGTTCGGCTGTGAGTCATTCTCCAAGGACAAGTTCTTTAAAGAGTTTATCACATCACCCAAAGGTGAGTGCTGGAAGATGTCTGTGGCGCTAAATTCGAAAATCGACAACCGATCCAGCTCGGTGTCCGCAGGCCTACCCGGTCCGGGACTTATAGCCGGAGGCAAGTCCGGAGTTCCATTGCCGCAAATATTGCGGGGCGCCGAGTCCGTGTGCGGCTCCATCGCCACTGACTCTGTGGCCTCGGATGGCACGATCTGTTCCGGTTCTAAGGCCGTTGCAGCAACAGGGACCATCTCCTGGATATGATCCGATGACAGATTTAAGTCATGTTCATCGGGGCGAGGGGGAGTTGATATGTCTCCGTCGTATCTAATTTTCCAAACACTTTTGCCCTTGTTTTGGACTCTATCTTGTATGATTTGAATGGAACTAACCCGGAGTGACGCTGTTTTCAGCAGAATTACCATGATGTTGTTTTATGTGCAGAAAACAAATATTTTCGGAATGACCTGAAACTCCACGGGAGGTCTTAGAAAAACAATAAAAAATCCTCGCCAAATATGAAGACCAGGGGGGCCACACCCTTTCCACGAGGGTGGGGGCGTGCCCCCCTAGGGCGCGCCCCCCTACCTCGTGGGCCCCCTGTTGACCCTCCGACGCCAACTCCAACTCTATATATTTGCTTTCGGAGAGAGAAAAATCAGAGAGAAGAAATCATCGCGTTTTACGATACGGAGCCGCCGCCAAGCCCTAAAACCTCTCGGGAGGGCTGATCTAGAGTCCGTTCGGGGCTCCGGAGAGGGGTATTCGTCGCCGTCGTCATCATCAACCATCCTCCATCACCAATTTCATGATGCTCACCGCCGTGCGTGAGTAATTCCATCGTAGGCTTGCTGGACGGTGATGGGTTGGATGAGATTTATCATGTAATCGAGTTAGTTTTATTAGGGTTTGATCCCTAGTATCCATTATGTTCTGAGATTGATGTTGCTATGACTTTGATATGCATAATGCTTGTCACTAGGGCCCGAGTGCCATGATTTCAGATCTGAACCTATTATGTTTTCACCAATATATGAGAGTTCTAGATCCTATCTTGCAAGTCTATAGTCACCTACTATGTGTTATGATCCGGCAACCCCAAAGTGAAAATAATCGGGACCACTCCCGGTGATGACCATAGTTTGAGGAGTTCATGTATTCACTATGTGATAATGCTTTGTTCCGGTTCTCTATTGAAAGGAGGCCTTAATATCCGTTAGTTTCCAATAGGACCCCGCTGCCACGGGAGGGTAGGGCAAAAGATGTCATGCAAGTTCTTTTCCATAAGCACATATGACTATATACGGAATACATGCCTACATTACATTGACGAACTGGAGCTAGTTCTGTGTCACCCTATGTTATGACTGTTACATGATGAACCGCATCCGGCATAATTATCCATCACTGATCCGGTGCCTACGATTTTTCCATATACTGGTTTACGCTTATTTACTTTCCCGCTGCTACTGTTACAATCACTACAAAATACCAAAAACATTACTTTTGTTGTCTTTACTTTTGCTGTCTTTACTTTTTTTGCCGCTACCGCCACTATCATATTACTTTGCTACTAAACACTTTGCTGCAGATACTAAGTTTCCAGGTGTGGTTGAATTGACAACTCAGCTGCTAATACTTGAGTATATTCTTTGGCTCCCCTTGTGTCGAATCAATAAATTTGGGTTGAATACTCTACCCTCAAAAGCTGTTGCGATCCCCTATACTTGTGGGTTATCAAGACTAATTTCTGGCGCCGTTGCCGGGGAGCATAGCTCTATTCTTTGAGTCACTTGGGATTTATATCTGCTGGGCACTATGAAGAACTTGAGAGATCCAAAAACCAAGATCTATCCCTCAACTATGAGGGGAGGTAAGGAACTGCCATCTAGCTCTGCACTTGATTCACCTTCTGTTATGAGTAAGTTTGCCGACACTACACCTTTGCTTCTGCTATTCGTTCTGATATGTCGCATGTTATTGATGATGCACTTCTGCTATGCATGATACTTAGATGAAACTGCTTCTATGCCTGATACTACTGTGCCCCTTAGTGAATTTCTTGATGAACAAATTGCTAGGGCTAGAGAAAGAGAAATTATTGAATCTGAATACGATGATGATAGTGATGATGAAAATATGCCTGTTATTCCTAAGGGTTATTTATTTGATCAAGATGCTTCTTTAGCTGTTTTAGCTTGCAGAGATAGATATGAGCTTAAGAGTTTATTAATTAAATGGAGCAAAGAATCACTTAGAGATAAAATGAAACCCGATCCTGCTTTTGCTACTTCACCTATATGTGTTCCTGATAAAGATTATGAATTCTCTGTTGATCCTAATATAATTACTTTGGTTGAATCTGATCCGTTTTATGGCTATGAATCTGAAATTGTTGTGGCACATCTTACTAAGTTAAATGATATAGCTGCCCTGTTCACTAATAATGAGAGATCAAGTTACCTCTATTTACTCAAAATATTTCCGTTCTCTTTAAAGGGTGATGCTAAGATATGGTTTAATTCTCTTGATCCTGGTTGTGTGCGTAGTCCCTAGGATATGACATATTACTTCTCTGCTAAATATTTCCCTACTCATAAGAAACAAGCTGCTTTGAGGGAAATATACAACTTTGTGCAAATTAAAGAAGAGAGTCTCCCACAAGCTTGGGGGAGGCTTCTCAAGTTACATAATGCTTTGCCTGATCATCCTCTTAAGAAACCTGAAATACTTGATATCTTTTATAATGGACTAACCAATGCTTCCAGAGATTACCTAGATAGTTGTGTTGGTTCTCTTTTCAGGGAAAGAACACCAGATGAAGCTGAAATTCTATTGAATAATATGTTGACAAATGAAAATAATTGGGCACCTCCTGAGCCAGCTCCTGAGACAACTCCTGCTCCAGTTACTGAGCCTATTCCTAAACCAACTGCGAAGAAGAGAGGTGTTCTATTTCTTAGTCCCGAAGATATGCAAGAGGCAAAGAAATCTATGAAAGAAAAACGTATTAAAGCTGAAGACGTTAAGAATTGACCTCCTATTGAAGAAATACATGGTCTTAATTCACCGCCTATTGAAGAAACTTATGATCTCAATTATTTATTTACTGAAGAACCTCCTGATCCCGATATCCCAACACAGGTAGTAAAGGTAAATTCTCTCTATAGATATGATAAAGCTGAAGTCCCTCCTACTAAAATCGCTAGTCAGTGCTTGGATGAGTTTGATAACTTTATGTATAAGCAAGACGACTTCAATGCTTATTTTGGTAGACAATTAAAAGAAAATGCTTATATGATTAGACGCTTGGGTAATTATAGGTCTAATATTAAAGGTGAACTTAAACTTGTTAGCAAACAAGCTTCTATGGTTACCACTCAAGTAGAACAAGTACTTAAAGCTCAAAAATAAGTGCTTGATGAAATGAATAGTAAGAAAAATGATTATGCTGTTAGAGGGACTACTAGAACTGGTAGAATGACTCAGGAACCTTTGTATCCTGAAGGCCACCCTAAGAGAATCGAGAAAGATTCTCAGAGAAATAATATTGATGTTCCTAGCTCTTCTAAAAAGAAGAAGAAGAAAAATGATAGAACTGTGCAAACTTCTAGTGAACCTATTGCTGAACCACCTGATAATCCAAATGATATTTCTATGTCTGATGCTGAAACACAATCTGGTAATGAACATGAACCTAGTAAAAATATTAATGATAATGTTCATGATGATGCTCAACCTAGTAATGACAATGATGTAGAAATTGAACCTGCTGTTGATCTTGATAACCCACAATCAAAGAATCAATGTTATGATAAAAGAGACTTTTTTGCTAGGAAACATGGTAAAGAAAGGGAACCTTGGGTTCAGAAACCCATGCCTTTTCCTCCGAAACCATCCAAGAAAAAGGATGATGAGGATTTTGAGTGCTTTGCTGAAATGATTAGGCCTATCTTTTTGCGTATGAGATTAACTGATGTGCTCAAAACAAATCCTTTTGCTAAATATATGAAGGTTATTATTACTAATAAAAGAAAGATACCAGAAGCTGAGATTTCCACCATGCTTGCTAATTATACTTTTAAGGGTGCAATACCAAAGAAACTTGGAGACCCCGGAGTACCTACTATACCTTGCTCCATTAAATGAAATTATATTAAAACTACTTTATGTGATCTTGGAGCTGGTGTTAGTGTTATGCCTCTCTCTTTATATCGTAGAATTGACTTGAATAAGTTGACACCTACTGAAATATCTTTGCAAATGGCTGATAAATCAACTGCTATACCTGTCGGTATCTGTGAGGATGTGCCTGTTGTGGTTGCAAACATTACTATTTTAACGGACTTTGTTATACTTGATATTCCCGAGGATGATAGTATGTCTATTATTCTTGGAAGACCTTTTCTTAATTCTGTAGGGGCTGTTATTGATTGCAACAAAGGCAATGTCACTTTTCATGTTAATGGTAATGAGCATACGGTACACTTTTCGAGGAAACAACCTCAAGTTCATAGTATCAACTCTATTGGAAAAATTCCATCGATTATATTTGGAGGTCTTGAATTTCCTCTCCCTGCTGTCAAAAAGAAATATGATATTCTTATTATTGGGGATGTGCATATCCCCGTTGAGGTAACTTAGTGTTATTCAAAATTTCTCCGGTTTCATGATTATCGGAATGAGTTTGCTAACAAGACTTGGTCAACCTTGTTAGCGGATTCTTTTTGATGAGCATGAGATGGATGAAACTAGAAGCACAAACTTCTGCACCTTCTTTATACTTTATGTTATTTATATTAAATAAAGTAAAAATAGTATTTTTCTGTCTGTTTCCTGACTTATCCGAGCAATATAAAAATATCCCGAAAATAAAAGTCCTCGGAATGCCATGCCAATTTAATATGATTTTTTCGGGAATATTTGAGGATTTATTGTGCAAAAATTACCCCGGGAGGAGCTGCCACCTGGCCACGAGGGTGGTGCCCCCCCCCTATAGGGCGTGCCCCCTGCCTCGTGGGCCCACGGTGGCCCTCCTCCACTTATTCCAGCACCCATCTTCTTCCTCTATCTCACACAAACCCGAAAAACCAACTCAAGCACGAGTTCCAGCCACTTTTGCTGCGATTTTCGATCTCCTTGCTCA
Source organism: Triticum urartu (assembly GCF_003073215.2). NCBI lineage: Eukaryota > Viridiplantae > Streptophyta > Magnoliopsida > Poales > Poaceae > Triticum > Triticum urartu. The sequence continues at coordinate 525,932,564 of NC_053027.1, read as the reverse complement.
AAGCACCTCTCGCAAAACTGCTTGGGGAGATTGTTCCTTGGTATGTGACTCCTCCATTGGTCCAATTAGTTTTTGTTCTAGTGCTTTATTATTTGCAAATTTGTGCTGCATGGGTGACCATGTTCTTGAGCTTGCATGTCAAATTTATATGGTTCCTAGTAGTTCTAATGCTTGATATAGGCTCTAGGCACTTGTAGGAGTAGTTGCTATCAGTTTTATCAAGTTTGGTTTACTTTTATTTTGAAGTTACTAAAAAAATTCAGATAGTTTCAGAAAAATGATGAGAAGATTATTGAGGGGCTCATCAAGCCAAAGCTCAAAGGAAAAGGCACCTAAGCCTATGTATAATTTGCCACGCACCGCGGAGATTCGGGCGTGTGAATGGCCTTCTGACGATTTCTTGAGAGTAGCCGGTATCTATGAAGATTTTCATGAATTGGCTCACAATGTAGGCCTCACCGCTTTCCTCCACGAACAATGCGATTAGTATCTCTTACTCACAAACACCTTTGTGCAAAACTTTTATTTTTATCCTAGGAACTCACCACCTACGGTGGAATTTCATTTATATGATGAGCCTAAGGAGATGTCACTTTATGATTTCTGTCATATTTGTTTAGTCCCTTTTGGGGGCAAGATAGAAGAACCACATCATGACGATGTGGCTGGGTTTATTGATAATATCACTGTAGGAGAAACCAGGAAGGTTTCCGATGCACAAATTACTAGCATACATTTTCCTGTTTTGCGTTACTTTGCATTATTTGCTAGTCGTTGTTTAATTGCACGCGGAAATTCTGGAAACCCGAGTATCCCTGATTTAATTATTCTGCTCCAAGGTTTATATAGTGATAAAACTTTTAGTTTGGGCGGTATTATTGCTAGACGGTTAAATATGAACCGTACTAAGGGCCCCATCTTTGGAGGCATCTATGCCACACGCCTAGCCGCACATTTTAACATACCTATTAGGCATGCTGAGAAGGAAGAAAAAGTGCTACCCCGTGTTTATCTAGATCATAAAAGTATGGTGGCACATGATTTTATTGTTAAGAATAGGGCAGGGGAGCTTAGATATCAATTGTTCTTTAATAAACATCATCCTGAGACTATTACCCTACCCACTCCTTCTTTGTTTGATTTGACTGTAGGCATGTACCTTGTTCCGTTGACGACTATTCACGCCTACCGGAACCCTGCACCAGTCGAGGAGCCAGAACAGGAACCACAAGATGAGCCTCCGCGGCAATCTGTTTATTCTTGGGATCCAGAGATGACTGTCAGCCAGTGGCAGTCAGAGTCTTCTTCTTCACAACAGTATGATCCCAACTATTCCTCCTCATCACAGTACGACCCCAACAACTATTATTATGGATATCCGCCAGGCCAGCCGTGGCCATAGACCAACTTGGGCCAAAAGCCTAAGCTTGGGGGAGTACGTATTTCTTACCGACATTACATTTATGTTCACACACACTCATTGCTAGATGCCGGTGCTCATACTTTTTCATTGTATCATCCATTCTAGTTTATTTCCTTTTTCCTGCTTTCTTCTTGTGTGCTTCTTAAACCTTAATAAAAACCAAAAAATAGTAGTAGTTTATTTTTCTGTTGTAGTAGTAATAACTAAAAAGAAAACCCAAAAATATTTCCCGTTCTTCTTTTGCTTGTTGGGAGCTTTCCCGTGTAAATAGTTTTATTTCTTTTCTTTTATTTGGGGGTCAGTAGGAGAAGACCATAATTAAATTGTTGAAGTGGCTCTCATATGCATTATTGTTGATTTAACCAAGAGCCCATATTGCCTTGTCTTCTCCTGTTTATTGAATGCTCGCAGATTCCAGCTTAGTCCAATGCACATGCACTCTTTTTATTATTCACACCGTTCGGTCATGCAAGTGAAAGGCAATTATGATGATATATGATGGATCGACTGAGATGAGAAAAGCTGGTATGAGCTCGACCTTTTTTGTTTTTGTAAATATGATGAGTCCAGCGTTCTTGATTCAGCGTTCTTGATATGCTTAATGCTTGTCACTAGGGCCCGAGTGCCATGATTTCAGATCTGAACCTATTATGTTTTCACCAATATATGAGAGTTCTAGATCCTATCTTGCAAGTCTATAGTCACCTACTATGTGTTATGATCCGGCAACCCCAAAGTGAAAATAATCGGGACCACTCCCGGTGATGACCATAGTTTGAGGAGTTCATGTATTCACTATGTGATAATGCTTTGTTCCGGTTCTCTATTGAAAGGAGGCCTTAATATCCGTTAGTTTCCAATAGGACCCCGCTGCCACGGGAGGGTAGGGCAAAAGATGTCATGCAAGTTCTTTTCCATAAGCACATATGACTATATACGGAATACATGCCTACATTACATTGACGAACTGGAGCTAGTTCTGTGTCACCCTATGTTATGACTGTTACATGATGAACCGCATCCGGCATAATTATCCATCACTGATCCGGTGCCTACGATTTTTCCATATACTGGTTTACGCTTATTTACTTTCCCGCTGCTACTATTACAATCACTACAAAATACCAAAAACATTACTTTTGTTGTCTTTACTTTTGCTGTCTTTACTTTTTTTGCCGCTACCGCCACTATCATATTACTTTGCTACTAAACACTTTGCTGCAGATACTAAGTTTCCAGGTGTGGTTGAATTGACAACTCAGTTGCTAATACTTGAGAATATTCTTGGGCTCCCCTTGTGTCGAATCAATAAATTTGGGTTGAATACTCTACCCTCGAAAGCTGTTGCGATCCCCTATACTTGTGGGTTATCAGTAGCGATCGCTGCGGTCTCAAATCCATTGAAGATCAAGTCTCCACGGATATCCGTGACGTAGTTCAAGCATCCAAATATGACCTAGTGGCCAGGGGTGTAGCTATCGATCTTTTCCAGATGGCCAAGCGAGTTGGCCCCCAGTACGAAGCCGCTGAACACGAAAATCTATCCGGGGAGGAGGGTTTCTCCTTGGACAGCGTCACTATAGACGATTAAAGGGGCCATCGAACCTTTTGTTGACGGCACAGTGGAACTCTCAATTAAAGCACCAATGTCGGTGTCAAAACCAGCGGATCTCGGGTAGGGGGTCCCGAACTGTGCATCTAGGATCGATGGTAACAGGAGACGAGGGACACGATGTTTACCCAGGTTCGGGCCCTCTCTATGGAGGTAATACCCTATGTCCTGCTTGATTGATCTTGATGAATATGAGTGTTACAAGAGTTGATCTACCATGAGACCGTAATGGCTAAACCCTAGAAGTCTAACCTGTATGACTATGGTAATGAGTATATCCTTTCCGGATTAACCCCTCCGGTTTATATAGACATCGGGGAGGAATCTAGGGTTACATAGAGTCGGTCACATTAGGAATCTTCATAGTCGGTCACCAAGCTTGCCTTCCACACCAAGGAGAGTCCAATCCGGACATAGGTGCAGTCTTCGGCCTTCATGCCTTCATAGCCCATCAGTCCGGCCCATGGATAACAGGCCGGATGCCCGAGGACCCCTTAGTCCAGGACTCCCTCACCTGTTGTTCTTGAGGGTTATGTTATGGATGAAGAAACTGCTAGAGACTTTCTTGCTTGCAATGATAGAAGTGATCTTAAGAAATTATTAGTTAAGCTTAAAGAAAATTCTTTGAAAGCTAGAATGAAATATGACCCTACTTATGCTACTTCACCTATCTTTGTTACTAACAAGGATTATGATTTCTCTGTTGATCCTGAGATAATTACTTTAGTTGAATCTGATCCTTTCTATGGCTATGAATCTAAAACTGTTGTGGCAGATCTTAATAAATTAAATGATATAGCTACCCTGTTCACTAATGATGAGAAAACTTGCTATTATTATATCCTTAAATTACTTTCGTTCTCATTAAAGGGTGATGCTAAGATATGGTTTAATTCTCTTGATCCTGGTTGTGTGCGTATTCCCCAAGATATGATTTATTACTTCTTTGCTAAATATTTCCCTGCTCATAAGAAACAAGCTGCTTTAAGGGAAATATATAATTTTGTGCAAATTGAAGAAGAGAGTCTCCCACAAGCTTCGGGGAGGCTTCTCCAATTACTTAATGCTTTGCCTGATCATCATCTCAAGAAAAATGAGATAGTTGATATCTTTTATAATGGACTAACCGATGCTTCCAGAGACCACCTGGATAGTTGTGCTGGTTGTGTTTTCAGGGAAAGAACTGTTGATGAAGCTGAAATCCTATTGAATAATATGTTGACTAATGAAAATAATTGGACACTTCCTGATCCAATCCCTGATCCAATCCCTGATCCAATTCCTGAACCAACTCGTGAGCCAACTCCGAAGAAAAGGGGTATTCTATTTCTCAGTCCTGAAGATATGCAAGAGGCAAAGAAATCTATGAAAGAAAAAGGTATTAAAGCTGAAGATGTTAAGAATTTACCTCCTATTGAAGAAATACATGGTCTTAATTTACCGCCTGTTGAAGAAATACATGGTCTTGATAACCCGACACAGGTAGTAAAGGTAAATTCTCTTTATAGATAAATCTGAAATCCCTCCTACTAAGTTTGCTAGCCAATGCTTAGATGAGTTTGATAACTTTATGGTTAAACAAGAAGATTTTAATGCTTATGTTGGTAGACAATTGAAACATAAGGCTTATATGATTGAGCACTTGAGTGATTATATGGCTAATGTTAAAGGTGAACTAAAACTTATTAGTAAACATGCTTCTATGGTTACCACTCAAGAAGGATAAGTACTTAAAGCCTAGAGTGATTTGTTCAATGAATTAAATAGTAAGAAAAATGATAATGCTGTTAGAGTTATGACTAGAGGTGGTAAAATGACTCAAGAACCTTTGTATCCTGAGGGCCATCCTAAGAGAATTGAGCAAGATTCTCAAAGAAATAATATTGATGCACCTAATCCTTCTAAGAGGAAGAAAAAGAAAAATGATAGGACTTTTCATGCTTCTAGTGAACCTTTTGATGACACACCTGAGAATCCCAATGATATTTCTATTTCTGATGCTGAAACACAATCTGGTAATGAGCATCTTATATTTACTAATTGGAGGCACCATTGGAGGCTCTACGTTTAATCCTGTAAAAACAAATTATGCCCGTTAGATATCGTGGGCATTGCCAATCTAACCATAAATCGTTATATGGAGGAGTCCCACGTCCAGCAATTATTTTTCTGAGGAGTCCCGTTAAAAGAAAATAGAGGAGTCCCATATCATGTCTTCTCCTGTACCTCTATGATCTCAAAGAATTAATACTTCTAAAAAATAATCCAGCCAACCATGCACGAGGACGTCCCAACCACGATGTCATTGACATCAATTCATCTTGGTTGATGCGGCAGAGCAGGAGGTCCCAACGAAACTACAATCCAGTATATGTCGCCTCCATGTTCTCCACCATGCTTGGGCCTAGGGTTTGTCAAGATGTAGGCCATGCCCATGCCATCCTTGGCTACTCCAATCTCCAAAGCATCTGGCTAGACGTGTGGTCAGATCCAGCAGCAACAACTTCATTCAGGACACTACCTCAGGCAAGAAGGATGCATCCAACGACAAGAGCCTCTAGCAAGATAAATTCAAGTTGTTTCCTCATAGTTGGATGATAGGGACTGATGCCTGCTTAAGGTCATGACGTGGGATGGTGGTCGTCCTCTAGCTCAAGCCACACTCCTGCCCTTCGGAGTCCAAACTCAGGTTCATGTTCTTTCTTCAGGCCAAACCTATTTGGAAGATACTTTGGGACTAAGGGATGAAATTAGTTGATGCATAAGGTTAGTTAGTACATCCTCATGGCATCGAGTGTTTTCGGTGACAACAACCAAGATTTGACGAAACTAGCATATTTCCGCTCTTGCATTATTACTGGCATGTGCTTTGTACAACAACAGCATGCGCGTACTGAAACTTGAAGGTCAACTTTTTCTTGATCAGTCCTTGCACAAAGTTGACGATAATGATGCATGTGATTGATTCTGCTACACAGACCATATGGCATGTATCATAGAAGAAGGTTCATCGACGGTATTTTCAACCTTAAATAAGAAGGGACAGCCACATTGTTTCTGAGGCTGCAGAAGGTAGAATCTACATTAGAATGATCGTACCATGTGGTCCCCAAAGTACCTCCCACACTTCCGTTGTTCTATCTTCTCACCTTCCATGGATATGCTACTGCGGCCTCCTTTGTCATGTACGACACTGGCTCCTTTGTACAACACTTTTAATCTGGTTGCAAACCGCATGCTGCCTCCATCCACCACACCTGATCTAAACGGCATTGAAGAGCTCCAGTCGAAGTCCATGGAGTCCAGGAAGCATCATTTGCTAATGGCCTTGGTGACGATCAAATTGGTCATGTAGTTGGCGTTTATGACATTGGCCATGTCAATATTCAAGATCTCTGCAGCATGCTAGGTTGTCTAGCCATGGGAGCATTGTGGACCAAGATGTCACATGCACAACAATGGTGGATTCACCAAGTGAGCTATTCGTGTGGTGACAGTTATGCCAATGCTTCACGTGGCTGCATATTACATGTTTTTTACCGACTCGCCGATGCTGAAGCCTTCACTAAATGGGTCTGAACATATGTCTCCTTTCATTGCTTCGTATATCAAAATGTAGTATTAATTTATCTTGGGAAAAATTAGTATATGTTCAAATTATTCAGCTCTGACATTGGCAAGGAAAAACGTCATTTGTAGACTATAAGAAATAGTTGAGTGACAACGGTCATACTACTGAACAAGTGGCTATTTGGTGATCTGATTGAGAAGTAGTGGTACTCATATCCAGTGGTGTATTTTCAAAATCATGTATGTATGCTACATGCATCTATTTCCCACTATTTATTCTTTTCTTTAACAGAAATTTATTGTTTTTCATAATTATTAGTTTGTAATGGAGCATAAAAATAGTACTAAATGCAGTGCAAACCTAATATATTGCTGTCTGAGAGAAGAAAAAACCCAATAGCCAACTATTTGTTTTATTTGTTTGTGTAAAGGAACTATATATCTCATTAGTTTTAAGCTAATTTATTTTTGTGAAAATCGCTGGATTAACATGGCCTAGCTTAAATACCATATATGTTTTTCCAAACAGATTATTGTCTACTCAAAGTCATCCTCCATCCATCTGTTAGGATGAAGTCGAGTAGGAATGAAATCTTTGTGATGCTTTTGCTTCAGAAAAGCTAACAAACAATTATTTCTTAAAAATATGTATTTTTATCTTCTGCAAAAATGAACTGTTCAATTGAAAAAAATTCTGAGAGGTGAAAAAATGTTCATAAGGTTCGATTGAATATTATCTTAAGTTCCATAGAGAGGGTAACACAGTAGTGATAACTAATATAACATGGATCTTTAATTTCTTATTCAGTAGTAGGCTATTTTCTGTAGAAAAGCCATTGATTGTAAATATTTGCATCTATTTTTGCAGTACAATTTCATTTTTTGTAGTTTAACACAAATTTGGTGTCCAACTACAAAATCCAAGTCGTCAAACATATTTTTGTGATCACAACATAAATATCATTCAAAATTAAGTGCTAACTTCTATTGGTTGTTGTCCTTTTTTATTTCATATTGAATCCTCCTCAAATTAATTAGGAAGGAATGTGTTTGAGCCTAACGTTGAAACTTTTGGGCTAAACAAATATAATAAAGTTTTTTATATACTATACTATTATAATGCCTGGATGAAAGTGTGCATACATACAGTTATATTGTACTAATCCTTTTCTTGGACCAAGCCTTGCTATGGGACTATGTAAGTTTCTATTGGGAAAGTATATTCAAAGGTTCAATTAGATAAAACATTTATATAATAATTTTACAAATGTACAAATCACTAGCCCGTGCTGATGCACGGGTTGACGACTAGTGAACCTAGTGATAATGTTAATAATGATGTTCATGTTGATGCTCAACCTAGTAATGACAATGAAGTAGAGATTGAACCTGCTGTTGATGTTGATAGCCCACAATCAAAGAATCAACATTATGATAAGAGAGACTTTGTTGCTAGGAAGCACGGTAAAGAAAGAGAACCATGGGTTCAGAAACCCATGCTGTTTCCTCCTAAACCATCCAAGAAAAAGGATGATGAGGATTTTGAGCGCTTTACTGAAATGATTAGACCTATCTTATTGCGTATGCGTTTGACTGATATGCTTAAAATGAATCCTTATGCTAAATACATGAAGGAAATAGTTACTAATAAAAGAAAGATACCGGAAGCTGAAATTTCCACCATGCTTGCTAATTATACTTTTAAGGGTGGAATACCAAAGAAACTTGGAGATCCAGGAGTACCAACTATACCATGCTCCATTAAAAGAAACTATGTTAAAACTGTTTTATGTGATCTTGGAGCCGGTGTTAGTGTTATGCCTCTCTCTTTATATCGTAGACTTGATTTGAATAAGTTGACACCTACTGAAATATCTTTGCAAATGGCTGATAAATCATGTGCTATACCTGTCGGTATTTGTGAGGATGTGCCTGTCGTGGTTGCAAACGTTAACATTTTAACGGACTTTGTTATTCTTGATATTCCTGAGGACGATAGTATGTATATTATTCATGGAAGACCCTTTTTCAATACTACAGGGGCTGTTATTGATTGCACCAAAGGCAATGTCACTTTTCATGTTAATGGTAATGAGCATACGGTACACTTTCCGAGGAAACAACCTCAAGTCCACAGTATCAATTCTATTGGAAAATTTTCAACAATTACTATTGGAGGTTTTGAATTTCCTCTTCCTACTATCAAGAATAAATATGACATTCTTATTGTCACGGACATGCATATCCCCGTTGAGGTAAGCTAGTGTTATCCAAAAATTCTCTGGTTCCATGTTATTCGGAATGAGTTTGTTAACAAGACTTGATCAACCTTGTTAGTGGATTCCTTTTGATGAGCATGAGATGGATGAATTTAGATAACACAAATCTCTGTAACCTCTTTTTACCTTTTGTTATTTATATTAAATAAAGCAAAAATAGCATTTTTCTATCTGTTTTCTGAATTATCCATCCAATATAAAAATGCCCCGAAAATAAAAGTTCTCCAAATGCCCTGAAAATTAAATATGATTTTTTATAGAATATTTGAGAATATCTGGCACTGAGAACACAGCAGGGGGAGCAAGCACCTAGTCACAAGGGTGGAGGGCGCGCCCTACCCCCCTGGGCGCGCCCCTGCCTCATGGGCCCATGGTTGCTCCCCTCCACTTATTCCAGCTACCACACACTCCTTCCTCCCAAAAAAATCACTAGCCAGCTCAAACCCAAGTTCTTGCTCATCTTGCTGCCATTTTCGATCTCCTAGCTCAAAGCTCCATTCACAAAACTACTTTGGGGGATTGTTCTTTGGTATGTGACCCCTCCAATGGTCCAATTAGTTTTTGTTCTAGTGCTTTATTCATTGCATATTTTTGCTGCTTAGGTGACCCTATTCTTGAGCTTGCATGTCAAATTTATGTGGTCAAAAGTAGTTTTGATGCATGATATTGCCTCTAGGCACTTGTGGGAGTAGTTTCTATCAATTTTGTTGAGTTTGGTTCCCTTTTATTTTGAAGTTACTAAAAATTTCAGAAATTTTTCAAAGGAAGAAATATGTTTAGGAAAATGTACCAAGGTGGTCCTTCAAGGAAGCAAGGACCCAGGCTCGCAATACGTGATGCCGATGATGAACCACCGAGGGAAGCTCAAGTGCGGGCTTGTGAATGGCCGTCAGAGGAATTTATGGATCGAGCAGGAATCAAGGAAGAATTTAACGCATATGTGCGTAATGTCGATCTTGCGAGCTTCGAGGAAGATAAGTGCCGCCAATACAACTATCTCACTGATTGCTTTGTGAGAAGGTTTGAATTTTCATCATCACGCAATTCTCAAACTGCCCTATTTGATCTTTTTGAAAATTCTTATACTATGGACTTAGAGGATTTTAGTACTGCTTGCAAACTTCCACAATGGGGAAGCACTAGTGAGCCTCGCAAATCTGAGTTTAGAGATTTTCTTGCTAGTATAACTGTGGGGGAATCTAGAGATATAACACAAGCTACCATAGGGAGCATTCATTTTCCTGCTATACATTATTTTGCTCTCTTCATAGGTAGGTGCATAAATGGTAAGGATGAAGCATGTCACATGTGTGTCCCTAACCTCAGTGTTCTCGGGAGTGCTGTATTAGGAGATAAACATTATAATTTGGGAGCCATTGTTGCATGTAGGTTGCATAATAATAGATTTAATGGAGATTTCTTTGGTGGAATTTATGCAACCCCTCTAGCTAATTTTCTTGATATACCCATACGTGGGTATGATATTGAGTTGCCTCCTGTTTATATAGATTATGAGGCTATGGTTCGTCATCAGTTTGTTGAGAGGAACGGCCAGTTTCTCCAGTACCGACTAATCTTTGACATACGACGCACCTATCACGTCGCTCTCCCAGCTCCTACTTTCTTTGACTTTCAGGCAAAAGGGAGATATGTCATAACCAGTGAAGAGGCCAACGAGTATGAGAGGAGGACTGAGACAGCTCGCTTCCACGCTGCAGCCCACGATGCAATAGCTGCTGCATCTCAATACGACCCCAACTACAACTTTGGATATTCGCCAGGCCAGCCGTGGCCATAGACCAACTTAGGCCAAAAGCCTAAGCTTGGGGGAGTACGTATTTCTCACCGACATTACATTCATGTTCACACACTCATTGCTAGTTGTCGGTGCGCATACTTTTTCATTGTATCATCCATGCTAGTTTATTTTCCTTTTTATGCTTTCTTCTTGTGTGTTTAATAAACCTTAAGAAAAACAAAAAAAATTAGTTGTAGCTTTTAGTTAGTATACTTTTCATGCTGTAGTAGTAGTAAATAAAAAGAAAACCCAAAAAGATTTCTCGTTCTTCTTTTGCTTGTTGGGAGCTTTCTCATGTAAATAGTTTTATTTCTTTTCTTGTTCTTTGGGGGTCGAGAGGAGAAGACCATAATGAAAATGTTGAGTGGCTCTTATATGCATTATTGTTGATCTAACATAGAGCCCATATTACCTCGTCTTCTCTCTTGAATTGAATGCTTGCAGATTCCAGCTTAGTCCAATGCACGTGCACTATTATTATTATCCACACTATTCGGCCGTGAAAGTGAAAGGCAATAATGATGATTATATGATGAACTTATTGAGATGAGAAAAGCTGGTATAAACTCGATCTCTCTTGTTTTTGTAAATATGATTAGTTCATCGTTCCTGATTCAGCCTATTATGAAAGAAACATATTTGCAATGACAATTAGAGATTGTAGTTTCTTATGCCATGCTTAATCAGCTAGGAGCTTATAATGGTTTACCTTGCATGCCAACATGCTATTAAAATGGTTGTGATCTGGTATGATAGGGTGGTATCCTCTTTTGAACGATTCAAGTGGCTTGACTTGGCACATGTTCATGCATGTAGTTGAAACAAAATCAACATAGCCTCTACGATATTTATGTTCATGGTGCATTATATCCTACTCATGCTTGCATTCGGTGTTGAGTAATTTTAATGCATCTTCATGACTGTTGTCGTTCTCTAGTTGGTCGCTTCCCAGTCTTTTTCTAGCCTTCACCTGTACTAAGCGGGAATACTGCTTGTGCATCCAATTCCATAAACCCCAAAGTTATTCCATATGAGTCCACCATACCTACCTATATACGGTATCTACCTGCTGTTCCAAGTAAATTTGTATGTGCCAAACTCTAAACCTTCAAATAAATATTCTGTTTTGTATGCTCGAATAGCTCATGTATACCTAGGGTTGTCTGTATCTTCCAGGCTAGGCGGGTTATTCTCAAGAGGAGTGGACTCCGCTCCTCACTCATGAGAAAATGGCTGGTCACCGGGATGCCCAGTCCCATGCTTTATGAAAATCAAATGAAAATAACTGCAAACAAAACTCCCCCGGGACTCTTGTTAGTGGGAGGCACTCGTTGTTTCGAGCAAGCCATGGATTGATGCTTGTTGGTGGAGGGGGAGTATAAACTTTACCATTCTGTTTGGGAACCGCCTATAATGTGTGTAGCATGGAAGATATCGAGATCTCTTTGTTGTTATGTTGACAATGAAAGTATACCGCTCAAAATATTATTCATGTCTATTTCAAAACCGAGCTCTGGCACCTCTACAAATCCCTACTTCCCTCTGCGAAGGGCCTATCTATTTACATCTATGTTTAGTCATCACCCTCTTATTAAAAAGCACCAGTTGGAGAGCACCGCTGTCATTTGCATTCATTACTGTTAGTTTACATTCAGTATGACTTGACTAGATCTCTTTTACCATGAATTACAATGTCTAGTCAGTCCTTGATCTTTAAAGGGCTAGCAAGATACCATGTAGTTATGTTTTGCGGTCTCAGAAAGGGCAAGCGAGATACCATCTTGTTATATCATATCATGATTGCTTTGAGAAGGTGTTGTCATCCGAGATTTATTATTATTCCTCGCTAGTTGATTATGCCATTGATATGAGTAAACATGAGACCTAAATGTTATTGTGAATATGGTTAGTTCATAATCTTTGCTAAAAACTTGAATGTTGGCTTTACATATTTACAACAACAAGAGCAAACAGAGTTTGTAAAAGTTTTTCTTTATCACTTTCAGTTTATCAACTGAATTGCTTGAGGACAAGCAAAGGTTTAAGCTTGGGGGAGTTGATACGTCTCCGTCGTATCTACTTTTCCAAACACTTTTGCCCTTGTTTTGGACTCTAACTTGCATGATTTGAATGGAACTAACCCGTACTGACGCTGTTTTCAACAGAATTGCCATGGTGTTATTTTTGTGCAGAAATAAAAGTTCTTGGAATGACCTGAAAATCAACGGAGAATTATTTTGGAATATATAAAAATACTGGAAGAAGAATCCACGTCAGGGGGGCTCCACCTGTCCACGAGGGTGGGGGCGCGCCCCCTGCCTCGTGGCCCCCCTGACGCTCCACCTACCTCAACCTTCACTCCATATATTCACTTTCAGGGAGAAAAAAATTTAGAGAGAAGGATTCATCGTGTTTTATGATACGGAGCCGCCGGCAAGCCTTAAATGCTCTCGGGAGGGCTGATCTGGAGTCTGTTCGGGGCTTCGGAGAGGGGAATCCGTCGCCATCGTCATCATCAACGTTCCTCCATCACCAATTTCATGATGCTCACCGTCGTGCGTGAGTAATTCCATCGTAGGCTTGCTGGACGGTGATGGGTTGGATGAGATTTATCTTGTAATCAAGTTAGTTGTGTTAGGGGTTGATCCCTAGTATCCACTATGTTCTAAGATTGATGTTCCTATGACTTTGCTATGCTTAATGCTTGTCACTAGGGCCTGAGTACCATGATTTCAGATCTGAAACTATTATGTTTTCATCAATATATGAGAGTTATTGATATTATCTTGCAAGTCTATAGTCGCCTACTATGTGTTATGATTCGGAAACCCCAAAGTGACAATAGTCGGGACCACTCCCGGTGATGACCGTTGTTTGAGGAGTTCATGTATTCACTATGTGTTAATGCTTTGGTCCAGTACTCTATTAAAAGGAGGCCTTAAAATCCCTTAGTTTCCAATAGGACCCCCTGCCACGGGAGGGTAGGACAAAAGATGTCATGCAAGTTCTTTTCCATAAACACGTATGACTATATTCGGAATACATGCCTACATTACATTGATGAACTGGAGCTAGTTCTGTGTCATCCTAGGTTATGACTGTTACATGATCGATAGCATCCGGCATAATTCTCAATCACCGATCCATTGCCTACGAGCTTTCCATATATTGTTCTTCGCTTATTTACTTTTCTATTGCTATTGTTATCATCACTATAAAACACCAAAAATATTACTTTTGCTACTGTTAGTTCTGCTACCATTACCACTACTATCATATTATTTTGCTACTAAATACTTTGCTGCAGATATTAAGTTATCCAAGTGCGGTTGAATTGACAACTCAACTGCTAATACTTGAGAATATTCTTTCGCTCCCCTTGTGTCGAATCAATAAATTTGGGTTGAAAACTCTACCCTCGAAAACTGTTGTGATCCCCTATACTTGTGGGTTATCAGATACTTATTCTTAATTGTCATCTTGTTCAATGGATGGTTGTCAACGCAGAGTCGGTCTGTTCCATCCTTCTTCCGGACAAAAAGAACACCACAACCCCATGGAGATGAACTCGGTCTGATCAGACCCAGACGCGCTTGTTCATCGAGCTGTTTCTTCAATTTCTTCAACTCCTCTGGCCCATGCTTGTAAGGACGCTTGCAAACGGGTTCCGTACCAGGCTCAAGATTGAAAACAAATTCAACTAGCCCATGAGGAGGCATTCCCGGAAGCTCTTCTGGAAAGACGTCTTACTATTCACAAATGACTGGAATTTGAGAGATGGCATTCAACTCGCCCTTCTCATTGAGAGAAAATAGTCGAATGGTTTCGTCACGAGTGGCATAGATGATCACATCATCAGAAGAGTGTGTCAATTGAATTTCCCTGGAAGCACAATCAAGCTGAGCCTTGTGCTTAGAAAGCTAGTACATCCCGAGAATTAGATCAATATCTGAGTCACCAAGAACAATTGGAGAAGACATAAATTTATAGTTTCCCATCTTGATAGACACATCCGGGACGCAATTCTTAGATGTCATTTGCTTACCCGGGGACACAAATGATAACGTTCTAGGCAATTCTTGATAACCCCAATCATGCTTTGATGCAAAAGGTCTTGAAATGAAACAATGCGATGCACCAGTATCAAATAAAACTTCTGCAGGAATATCATTAACTGGAAGATTACCCATGATCACTTCTGAAGAATCCTCTGCCTGAGCTGCATTCATCATGTTCACCCTTGCAGACTTGGAATTATGCTTGACCACTTCATTGTTGGAAGATCTCACAGGAGGAGGAGGCGGATGGCGCGTTTGGTTGAAGCACTTGTTTGCATAGTGCCCTTTCTGCTGACACTTGTTGCAAGCACCTCTGAGAGTGGGCGATGATAAGGAACACTTGACCTTGGAGCTTGAGACTGAGATTTTTTCTGATAGCCTGGGTGGGGGGGGGGGGAAGATCCATTTCCATCTTTGCTCTTCTGCTGGTAGGGCTGGAGAAACGGAGGAGGAGGCGGAAGCCAGAACTTCTGTTGCTTAGATGCCACTTCTGAGGAAGAAGAAGACTGAACTACATCCCTGACTCTCTTCTTAGAAGCCTCACACTTGAGCTGAGCATCTTCTTGCTTGAGTGCCATGTTATAGAATTGATCAAACTTAGTCGGCTCAAGAAGCACGAGAGCTAACTGCAGATCTTCTCTGAGGCCACCTCTCAATTGATAGATCATACTCTTTTCATCAGGAACGTCTTGTTTAGCGAAGCGAGCAAGTTTCTAAAACTGGATATTGTATTGATACACGGACATGCTGCCTTGCTTGAGATTGCGGAACTCCTTATGCTTGCTCTCAGCAACACTTGGTGGGATATGATGAGCTTTGATGTCTCGGCAGAAATCATCCAAGGTAATCACAAGACCTCCTCTGGAATCTCTATATTGTTGAAACCACTCAGCAGCTTGGTCCTTGAGTTGAAACGAAGCAAACTTGACAAAGTCCTCAGGCCTGACATTGCTACATTCAAAATGCTTGCAGATGTCCACGAGCCAATCGTCGGCGTCTGTGGCCTCGACACAGTTGTTGAAAGACTTCAGCAGATTTGCGAGGAACTAGTTGAGGGTAGAAAACTGAGGTTGATTGTTAAAATTCCCTTGGCCTTGATTTCCTTGGTTGCCTTGACCTTGGTTGTGCTCTTACAAGAGTTGCAAAAGCATCTGACTGTTGGTGTTGGTGGCTGCCATGACAGCTTGCCATGCCTTCGGAGGTGGAGGTGGTGGCGGAGGGTTCGACTGATCCCCATCATTGTGGTCCGGATTCAGACGCGTTGGAGGAGCCATCCTGAAGAGGGTGACATCCGTTAGAATCTTGATAGACAGATAGACAAGCTGAATCAATGGATAGAAATTGCAACATATAGTCTTCACAATAAACATTCGAACAAGGATGAATGAATGAATTCGAAAGTAAATCATCACACGTCCATTAAGGTGAGAAGCCACTTAGATAAAGGTAGATGAATAAAGCAACAAGGTACGAATATGAACAAATAAGTGGTAAGGATTACCCAATCCCAAATCAAATATCTGCGGGAAGAAATACTAGAGCTACCTGAATTCCCACCTATAAAACTCCTGAAACTTTCTGGTTATGCAATCAGGTGTTGGGGATATAGGGGAAGCATAATATCTCACCCAAACTAAGAATCCCTACATCCAGCTGTATCCATCCTTCAACACATAACCAAGAAACCTTCGGAAATCATGTACCTCAACCTTCGAAAAGCATCCGTTATATGAGTTATGGCAATACTCCCGAACTCCCGCCCCAGTACTAGGTGGCATCGAGTTATCTCACCAACAACTACATAAAAGAGATTTTCGATGTCGGCGAACTCAGGTATTCCACAAATGCAACGATAAAATTGTGACGACAACACCTCGAAGCTCAACTCCCCGGGACACTGCCACAACCCCTAAATGTCAGGAGGCACCATGAACAATGTTCTCGTCACAAGACTATAGGAACGATTCCAAGATACCTGCATGATCCTAAGAAAAAAATTCGTGAAATTTGAGGAGAGAAAAGTCAAAACTTCTACGTCAGGAGGCCTCACCAGAGCGACGAAGGGACTGAGGAGTAAAAATAATCCTACTCTCCGATATATATAATCCTAAGACTCAAAACATTTTTTTCTAGACTCAACAACGTCAGCAATTCGATCAAGGAGGGGGCTCCTAAGTTAGGGATGGCTCTAATTACCAACTTATAACACCCACAATGCGGCTATATCTCCCACATGTCGGGGCACGACTTAGAGGCATAACCGCATGGTAGTTTTGTCGCAAGAGGGGTAATCTTCACACAATCCCATGTACTGAATAAGAAAGGGATAAAGAGTTGGCTTACAATCGGCACTTCACACAATACATAAATAATTCATACATCATCCAAATACACTCAAAGACCGACTACGGCCAAATCCAACAGAAAAGGAAGATAAACCCCAAATGCTAGATCCCCGATCGTCCCAACTGGGCTCCACTACTGATCATCAGGAAACAAAACGTAGTAACGACCCAGATCCTCGTCGAACTCCCACTTGAGTTCGGTAGCATCACCTGCACTGGTATCCTCGGCATCTCCAACTGTTTGGAAGTATCTTTGAGTCACGAGGACTCAGCAATCTCACACCCGCAAGATCAAGACTATCTAAGCTTAGGGGTAGGGGAAGGTAGTGAGGTGGAGCTACAGCAAGCACTAAACATATATGGTGGCTAACATACGCAAATCAGAGCAAGAAGAGAAGCAACGCAATGGTCGAGAAGCTAGAAGTGATCAAGAAGTAATCCTGAAACTACTTACATTCAATCTTAACACAAGGCCGTGTTCACTTCCTGGACTCCCCCGAAAAGAGACCTTCACGGAAACACACGCGGTTGATTCAATTTAATTAAGTCATGTGTCAAGTTCTCTACAACCGGATATTAACAAATTCCTGTCTGCCACATAACCGCGGGCACGACTCTCGAAATTTTATACCCTGCAGGGGTGTCCCAACTTAGCCCATCACAAGCTCTCACTATCAACGAAGGATATTCCTTCTTCCGAAAAGACCCGGTCAGTCTCGGAATCCCGGTTACAAGAGATTTCGACAATGGTAAAACAAGACCAGCAAAGCCACCCAATGTGCCAACAAATCCCAATAGGAGTCACACATATCTCGTTCTCAGGGCACACCGGATGAGCACTCCGTACAACAAAAACCAGCCCTCAAGTTTCCCCGAGGTGGCGCTGCAAAGGACTCTAGTTCGGACCAACACATAGAGGAGCACTAGCCCGAGGGGGGTTTAAAATGAAGATGACCCTTGAGTGTGCAGAACCCAAGGGAAAGGTATAGGTGGTAGGTAGGCAAATTGTAAAACCAAGGTTGGGCCTTGCTGGAGGAGTTTTATTCAAAGCAAACGGTCAAGGGGGTCCCATAAATCCCCAACCGCGTAAGGAACGCAAAATCAAGGAACATAACATCGGTATGACAGAAACTAGGGCGGCAAGAGTGGAACAAAACACCAGGCATAAGGCCGAGCCTTCCACCCTTTACCAAGTATATAGATGCATTAAATTAAATTAGAGATAATAATGATATCCCAGCAATATCCATGTTCCAACATGAAACAAACTTTAACTTCACCTGCAACTAGC
This sequence comes from Triticum urartu, assembly GCF_003073215.2. NCBI lineage: Eukaryota > Viridiplantae > Streptophyta > Magnoliopsida > Poales > Poaceae > Triticum > Triticum urartu. Next base: position 525,914,188 of record NC_053027.1, on the reverse strand, counting down.
AACGCTATAAGAGGGGCTGAGCAAAAGCGGTAACATAGCCAAACAACGGTTTGCTAGGAAGGTGGGTTAGAGGTTTGACATGGAAATATGGGAGGCATGATGTAACAAGTGGTACGTAGCGCGACATAGCGATAGAACGAACAACTAGCAAGCAAAGATAGAAATGATTTCGAGGGTATGGTCATCTTGCCACCAATGTTCTCAGAGTTGTCGAAAGCTTGATCCGCGTTAGCGTACTCAACAGGTTCCTCATTCACGTACTCGTCTCCCGGCTCTATCCAAGGCAAGAACACAAGCAATGGAGCAACAATCAATCATGGTGCAATGCACAAGCAACATGATGCAATACATGGCATGATATGCAAGATATGATATGCAATGCATATGCGTGCTCCGGAAGGGAAAGAATGATCAAATCATCAACTTGGAAAACCAAGTATGCCGCTGGAAAGGTGAGGTGATTTCGGTCGAAATTGATATAAGGATCACCGGAAACGGATGCACGGTTTGGAAATGGCAAGCAGAACAAGAATGACGCCAATCTACGATTAACAGCATGATGCCAATTAGAATGCAACAAGAAACTAAGCTACTGCACTCCAACGTAGCAACAAAGCACATGGCAGTGATGTACAAGAGATGCTTGACAAAACATGAACACTGAGCTACGGATAAATCACAATAGAACAGGTTCAAACAAGCATGGCAAAAGTGCAAAAGATATCAGCTTCACAGACTTAGTGAAAATACTAACATGTTAAAGACAACATCAGGAAGCAATGTTTAGAGCATGCAAACAACATTCTACAAGAACATATCATAGCAAACAAAGGCATGGCGTGATTCTACTAAATGTATAGAACAAAACTCCTTTACTGAACATGAGCCAAAAGGCACATAAAATATGGTGGCACCCATGTAAACATAGCAAGTTTTATTAATAGTTTCAGACTTAGAAGAAAATCAGAGCATGGCATAAATAGATTCACGATAGCAACTTTGCGAGCTAATGCCACTCACCACAAAGCACTAAATGACAACATAAGCATACCAATAGCATGATTACATGTTTATGAAGCTAACCATGGCAGGAGAAAGTTAATAGGATGCATGTATCACTAACAACAACCATGGCAATATTGATTAGCATGTTAACAATCTGCTAGGAATAATATATAGCAAAAGTACAGCAAGAAAAAGACATGTAAGAGCACTCCATAATTTTAAACAGGGGCACGAATGGATAGAGCATAACCGCATGTTCAAAACATCCTTACTGAAGTATCTCACAATAAGCACAGATCTTATGGTAGCATCAAGTTTACATGGCATCAAAATAACAACAGGAAAAGGACTTAGCAAAATCATAAGTCCCTGAAAACAGCAACATTATGGAGCCTACTTTTCATGCTTGTTCTAGTCACCACATAGATCAAAAAAATACAAGACTTGCACCTCTGTAAAGATGGCATGCTGTAGTCCAAAACACATGTAGACCTCATGCTCATAGAATGCACACATCAAATGCAACAAAAATGACAAATCACCATGATCTGATAAATCCTAGCAGTTAACATTTTATAGCGCTCTTGCAACAATGACAATGGCATCATAATGAATAGTAACATGCATGTAAATGCTGCTAACATGAAGAGATCAACGAGGCGAACATTTCGACATATCATATGCACGGTTTGGAGCCAGTCAAGGAGATGCAACACGATGGAGGCATAAAAATGTTAGAGACTTGGGAAAATTTCAGGGTCAATCTCAACCAAATCTGGATCTAGGATTTCACGGGCGCGTTCTTTGAGGTTCGTCAGGGTTCCCCGGAGATGGAGGTCGCGGTGGCCGGAGAGGGTCGGGGAAGATGGCCGGAGAGGGGGGTCGGCCGGATCCGGTCGCCTGAGCGCCCGCCAGCGACGAGGGCGACGCGGAGGAGACGGAGGAGCGGCGCGCATGGTCGGGCAGCGTGCGGCGCGGCACGGCGATGCTGGTGGCGGAGCGGCGCAGGCTCGCGCCGGCGGGGGCGCGCGGGCCCGCCCCGGGTCGAGCGGGCTGGCACGGTGGGAGGTGGCGGCGGGCCACGTGGCAGCACGCTACTGGCTGCGGGCGGCGGCTACTCATCCGGTGGGATCTGGACATGTCCGGCGGCGGAGTGGGGCGATTTCTAGGGTTTGGACCCGGATTTCGGGGGAGATGCACATATTTATAGGTAGAGGGAGGTAGGAATGTCCAAATGAGGTGCAGTTTTCGCCCACACGATCGTGATCCGGCGACGGAGAACATGGAGATGGTTTAGATGGGTTATAAGTCTGTTTTGGAGGGGTGTTGGGCTGCAACACAAAATAGGCTTTTGCGGTAGCCCAGTTAACCGTTGGGGCATCAAGCGGCCTCCAAATGGAACGAAATTTGACAGGCGGTCTACCGGTGATACACCGTCGGATTGCGAAACGGGCAACGAGGAAAATGCTCGGATGCATGAGACAAACACGAATACAAATCCGATGCACATGATGGCATGATATGAAATGCATGACATGAACAGAATGAAAAATGAAAGACAAAACCCAACCACGAAGGGAATCTCATAACATAAAGCCAAAAATGGCAAGAGTCGGAGTTACAAATATTGCAAGTTACATCCGGGGTGTTACAACAGGCGTGGCCTCAAAGAAGATCTACAGTGAGCTCTCCTTCTTGTTGAGCCTACTAAGTTCGATCAATTCTATAACATGTCCCTCAAGCAAGAAGGTGCTCAGCTCAAGTGTGAGGCATCAAAGAAGAGAATCAGGGATGCGGTTCGGTCTTATTCTTCCTCGCAATTGGTAGCTAAGCAACAGAAGTTCTGGCTTCCTCCTCCTCCTTTTCGTCAGCCCTACCAGTAGAAGAACAAAGGTGGCCATGGATCTTCCCACCCACCCAACCCAGGCTATCAGAACAAGTCTCAGACTCAAGCTCCAAGGTCAAGTGCTCCTTATCATCTTCGCTCTTAGAGGTGACTTGCAACAAGTGTCAGCAGAAAGGTCACTATGCAAACAAGTGCTTCAACCAAAGGCGCCTTCCACCTCCTCCTCCTGTGAAATCTTCAAGTAATGCAGTGGTCAACCATAATCCCAAGTCTGCAAGGGTGAACATGATGAATGCAACTCAAGCAGAGGATTCTTCAGAAGTGATCATGGGTAATGTTCCTGTTAATGATATTCCTGCAAAAGTTCTATTTGATACTAGTGCATCTATTTCATTCATAACAAGATCCTTTGCATCCATGCACAATTTGCATATTGTGGATTTGCCTAAGCCGATAGCGGTTTCCTCTCTGGGTTTGTTCATGAATACCAAAATGATGGCTCCGGATGTTTCCATTAAGATGGGCAACTATAAATTTCTGTCCTCTCCAATGGTTCTTGGAGACTTGGGTATTGATCTAATTCTTAGCATGGACTGGCTTTCTAAGCACAAGGCTCAACTTGATTGTGCTGCCAGGGAGATTCAGTTGATACACTCTTATGAGGATGTGATCATCTATGTCGCTCGGGATGAAACCATTCGACTGTTTTCCCTCAATGAGAAGGGCGAGTTGGATGCAATCTATCAGATTCCAGTCGTTTGTGAGTACCAAGACGTCTTTCCAAAAGAGCTTCCGGGAATGCCTCCTCACCGGCTAGTTGAATTCGTTATCAATCTTGAGCCTGGCACTGAACCCATTTGCAAGCATCCATATAAGCTTGGACCAAAGGAGCTGAAGGAATTGAAGAAACAGCTCGATGAACAAGAGCGTCTGGGTTTGATCAGACCGAGTTCGTGTCCATGGGGTTGTGGTGTTCTTTTTGTCAAGAAGAAGGATGGCACGGACCGACTTTGAGTCGATTACTGTCCATTGAACAAGAAGACAATCAAGAATAAGTATCCACTTCCCAACATCAATGAGCTATTCGAGCAACTTAAAGGTGCTAAAGTATTCTCCAAGCTTGGCCTCCGTATGGGTTATCATCAGATTCGCATTCGTGAACAAGATATTCCCAAGACATCATTCAGAACAAGCTTTGGTTCTTATGAATATACTGTCATGTCTTTCGGCCTTGTCAATGCTCCTCCAACATTCTCTTGAATGATGAACTTAATGTTCAACCCTTACACAAATGAATTCGTCCTGGTGTATTTCGATGATATCTTGGTCTTCTCCAAGAATAAGAAGGATCATGTCAAGCATTTGATATTGGTGCTCGACAAGCTCAGAGAGTATCAATTCTATGCAAAGGTTTCCAAATGTGAGTTTTGGCTTGATGAAGTTGTTTACCTTGGTCACATCATATCCGCCTAGGGCATTTCTGTTAATTCCGAGAAGTTTTCTGCAATTGTGAACTGGGAATCTCCTCAGAATGTCAAGTAGCTCCGTAGTTTCCTTGGTCTTGCAAGCTATTGCCAAAGATTCATTGAGAATTTCTCTAAGATTGCAAAGCCTCTTTCGAACCTCCTCTAGAAGCATGTTAAGTATGTCTGGACTCCTGAGTGTGATGTTGCTTTCAACACCCTCAAAGAGAAGCTAGTCTCAGCTCCTGTCTTGACTCCTCCTGATGAATCCAAGCCATTCGAAGTTTTCTGTCATGCCTCATTGCAAGGTCTTGGCGCTGTGTTAATGCGAGAGAAGAAAGTTGTGGCTTATACCTCTCATCAGTTGAAGCCCAACGAAAGGAACTACCCCACTCACGATCTTGAGTTGGTGGCAGTTGAGGGAGTCCTGGATTAGGGGGTCTCCGGACAGCCGGACTATATCCTTTGGCCGGACTATTGGACTATGAAGATACAAGTTTGAAGACTTCGTCCCGTGTCCGGGTGGGACTCTACTTGGCGTGGAAGGCAAGCTAGGCAATACGGATATGTATATCTCCTCCTTTGTAACCGACCTTGTATAACCCTAGCCCCCTCCGGTGTCTATATAAACCGGAGGGTTTTAGTCCGAAGAACAACAGATAATCATAGCATATTCTAGCTTCTAGGGTTTAGCCTCTTTGATCTCGTGGTAGATCAACTCTTGTACTACTCATATTATCAAGAACAATCAAGCAGGACGTAGGGTAATACCTCCATCAAGAGGTACCGAACTTGGGTAAACATCGTGTCCCCTGCCTCATGTTACCATCCGCTTTAGACGCACAGTTCGGGACCCCCTAGCCGAGATCCGCCGGTTTTGACATCGACATTGGTGCTCTCATTGAGAGTTCCACTATGTCATCACAATAAGGCTTGATGGCTCCTTCGATCATCGCTAGCGATGTGGTCCAGGGTGAGGCTTTCCTCCCTAGATAGATCTTCGTATTCGGCGGCTTCGCACTGCAGGCCAATTCGCTTGGCCATCTGGAGTAGATCGAAAGCTACGACCCTGGCCATTAGGTCGGATTTGGAAACTTGAGCTACACCGCCGACATCCACGGAGACTTGATCTTCGAAGGATTCAAGCCCATGCCGGATGCGCCGCACAGTCGCGACGAGCAAGACATAACTCTGCCGTCGGACAGTGTTCGGGAGATCGCATCCGCAGCTACTCCAGCCGTTAATCCGGAGCAAATCGCGCCATCCGAGAGCGGAGGGACAGACCCCGCCATGGAGGCCGCACTATCAGCGGCGATAGAGCCAGATACTGACTTCACCCCTTTCGAGAGCCGTGTCGCCGAACCACTGGATTTGTCTCCGGCCACGGACTCTGAGCCGCTCACATCCGTGCCCGTCGAATCCAACTGGGTGCCGATCCTGGAGTTCACCTCCGCGGATATCTTTCAGCACTCGCCCTTCGCAGGTGTGTTAAATTCATTAAGGTCTCTCTCCCTGTCAGGAGAACCTTGGCCGAACAATGTCCGGCTAGAATGGGATGTGGACGATGAAGAAATTCGTGGCCCACCCTGTGACGCCCCAAGACCGGAGCTTTAGATGCCTTCCAGGGTTTCTGGGTTTCGTTGTGTGTTTTTGTTTCATCTGTTGCATTTCATCTTTGCATCACGTCATCATGCAACCCGTTTTAAAACTCACTAAATAAAATGCATAGATCTTTGATCTATTTAAATTGAGGGAACTCACCTGGTGATTTCTCTTTATAACATATCCTCCTAATAATTATGGAGCTATTATTAAATATTGCATTCTTTTGGATTTAACCGTTGACACACTTGCAAACTAATCCCAATGCCTTTGTTATCTCAATTCTTGGTCTCCGACTTGTCCTCATATTTTTTTATCGTTTTATCGAGGCTCTTCCTAAATGTTCAACATTTTTGGAAACTTCGGATTCCTAATCCTTTCAAACGAGTTGAATTAAATTCAAATGAATTTGAATTTAAATCTTGCAATCATGATCATTCTTATTTTCTCGGAACAAGCACATTTTCGTTAGTCCGGGAAAATTATTCGCGTGTCCAACTTCTTCCCTTAACCTCTCTTTCTTTTCTTTCTTTTCTCTGTTTTTTTTCTTTTCTTTCTTTAGAGGGAGAGCAGAGCCCAGCTGGCCACTTGGGCCTCCTAGCTAGACTGGCCCTTTAGGCCCAGCTGCCCCACCTAACCTTAACCCTCTCCCGAAACCCCCAGCCTTCTCTTGTTTCCACCCCGCCGCCAGGAGAACCCACGGGAAAACCCCACCTTCATCTATTCCCCTCGCTCTTCCTCCCCTCGCCTCCCTTTCCTCCCTTCCACTTCGAGCCAGGGAGGAGCCCGTGCCCAATCCTAACCGGACCCGCCGCCCTGACCTCTCCAGCGCTGCCGCGCCCCTTTGCTACCCCGTTCCCGCGCCGCTGTGGCGCCTCCCTCCTGCCGAGAGCTCCGCCTCCCTCCGCAGCGCCCCTGTCTCGCTCGCGGGCCCTCTCCTCTCCTGCACCATCCCCGAGGCAAGCCCGCTGCCAACCGAGCTCGAAGCTCCGCCGCTGCACCTCATTGCCGGAGTCCCGTTTCTCTGCCTCCCCCACTTCGCCGAGTGCCATCCCCTGCTGTAGCCGTTGTCTCGATCCAGCGGGATCGAGCATGCTGACAAGGACCGGTGCCTCCCCTGCGTTAACTCCGCCCTCCAGGAGCCCGCGACCCGTTCGCCTCCTCCATGTTCTTCCTCCTTGCCGCCATGGGGGGAGTGTCGAGCTCGCCCGCCCCACCGCGTCGCCACGGGCGCACCAAGGACGCCTCCCATGGCCGCCGTTGCCCACTGCTGCCCTCCGCCTTCTCCTGCGTGATGCCGCCATCCAAGACCAGCAGGACGCCGCCATAGCGCCGACCAGCGCCGGCGTCGACTTCCTCCTGCCCGTGCCTTTCCTTTCGCCCCTGCCTTTGTCGTGCGAGAACATGAGGAAGACGACCGGCGCCAAGTCCTACTCGAGCACCCGCCTGCGTTGCTGCATCGGTGCACCACGTCGCTGCTTGTTGCCTGCCAAGACCGTCTCCGTGGAGTTTCGCCAAGTACACCACCAACAAGATCACACGGTTGCCTGAACGAAATGCCAAGACCTACGAGAACGACTTCATGGACCGCTGAGTACCACGACGACCGTTGTTCTCCAAGTACACCTTCGGATGGCCAAGTTACTCTTCAAATGTACGACTACACGGTGGTGCGCCAAGTACCACGATGGTCGGAGCCCTCGAACCCGTCAAGTCCGACAACGATTGTGTACAACTACCGACGACGTGCATGTTGGCAAGTACCCTCTCTGGATCATCATGTTCGACTACCGATAAACATGTACCACTACCGCCGTGCGAGAACGACTACTTCCACTACCGCCGTTGCGAGAACGATTACTTCCACTACCGCCGTCGCGAGAACGTCTACTTCCTCTACTTTGCACTAAACGAGAACTATCCCGCTTGCACGCTCCGAAGGTATAACCCCGAGACGATGCTCATGGACCGAATGCTTGTGTTGTATGAGATGCATGGTTGGTTGTTGTATTCGCTCGTGAACCTTAGTTGTTCCTCCTCGTTGCCATGTCGTCGACACATGGGAACCCGGTAACCGGGAGCACCCCACCGTTCTTCGCATGACACGCTCCCGTCACACTTGTTCTTTTCCACTGGCATCTCAATCGAGTTTCCGGAACCGAAACGTTGCCGTGGTACCATTTCCGTTATCGTCGTCGTGGCATCCTTTCTTTCCGCCACGATGACATATGCTCCATATAATGCTCTTATCAAAATTTTCTTTAAAACTTGCATAAAACATGCCAATGTCATCCGCATCATAATAACAACAATTAAAATGTTTAAATTGTTGTTGCATTAAATTGCTGATGCATATGGGGATTTACCGGATTTGTTGTTTGTTATATCTGGCCCCATTTAAATTGCTTAGTTAGATAGTTTCTTTTATGCTACACCTCTTGCCATGCTTAATAACATTTAATATTGTTGGGTACATAATCGAGAGAGAACTAAATAAGTCATATGGTGTTCCGTCAATATGCAACTCGTTGCATATTGAGATCCACTTAATTTATAGTATTGTTTGTGCACTTTGCCATGCCATGCATATTTAAACCGGACATGCATCATACTTGTTTGCGCATCATGCCATGTTATGTGATGGTTGTTTACTATGTTGTTTGCTTCTTTCCGGGTTGCTTCTCGCGTTAGCTTCGGTTTCGTTCCGGAGTTGTGAGGATCCGTTCGACTACGTCCGTATGTCTTCTTCATGGACTCGTTCTTCTTCCTTGCGGGATCTCATGACCATACCCTCGAAATCACTTCTATCTTTGCTTGCTAGTTGCTCGCCCTTTGGCTATGCCTATGCTGCGATACCTACCACTTGCTTATCATGCCTCCCATTTTGTTAAACCAAGCCACTAACCCACCTTGTCCTAGCAAACCATTGTTTGGCTATGTTACCGCTTTGCTCAGCCCCTCTTATAGCATTGTTAGTTGCAGGTGAAGGTTGAAGTTTGTTCCTTGCTGGAACATGGAGATGTTGTTCCTTGTTGGAACATGTTTACTTGTTGGGATATCACAATATCTCTTATTTAATTAATGCATCTATATACTTGGTAAAGGGTGGAAGGCTCGGCCTTATGCTTGGTGTTTTGTTCCACTCTTGCCGCCCTAGTTTCCGTCATATCGGTGTTATGTTCCCAAATTTTGCGTTCCTTACGCGGTTGGCTTATAATGGGAACCCCTTGACAGTTTGCCTTGAATAAAACTCCTCCAGGAAGGCCCAACATTGGTTTTACCATTTGTCACCTAGCCTTTTCTTTCCCTTGAGTCGGCTGGCTCAAGGGTCATCTTATTTTAACCCCCCCGAGCCAGTGCTTCTGTAAGTGTTGGTCCAACTGAGCGATGTCCGAGGCTACCAGGGGCAACTCTGGGCTGGCTTACCCGATGTCTGGCTCATCCGGTGTGCCCTGAGAACGAGATATGTGCAGCTCCTATCGGGATTTGTCGGCACATCTAGGTGGCTTTGCTGGTCTTGTTTTACCATTGTCGAAATGTCTTGTAACCGGGATTCCGAGTCTGATCGGGTCTTCCCTCTAGAAGGAATATCCTTCATTGACCGTGAGAGCTTGTGATGGGTTAAGTTGGGACACCCCTGCAGGGATTTGAACTTTCGAAAGCCGTGCCCACGGTTATGGGCAGATGGGAATTTGTTAATGTCCGGTTGTCGAAAACCTGAAGTTGACCTTAATTAAAATGCACCAACCGCGTGTGTTACCGTGATGGTCTCTTCTCGGCGGAGTCTGGGAAGTGAACACGGTGTTGGAGTAATGCTTGACGTAGGTTGTTCTAGGATCACTTCTTGATCATAGTTGTTCGACCGTGCTTTGCCTTCTCTTCTCGCTCTCTTTTGCGTATGTTAGCCACCATATATGCTAGTCGCTTGCTGCAGCTCCACCTCATACCTTTTACCTTACATATAAGATTAAATAGTCTTGATCGCGATGGTGTGAGATTGCTGAGTCCCCGTGACTCACAGATACTTCCAAAACCAGTTTTCAGGTGCCGATGTTACCGAGCAAGTGACGCAACCAAGCTCAAGGAGGAGCTCGTTGAAGATCTTGTCCTTTGTGTCGTTTCGTTCTAGTTGATCAGTAGTGGAGCCCAGTTGGGGTCGATCGGGGATCTGTGTAGCATTTGGGGTAGTCTTCTTTTATTTTGGTTCTGTACTCGGACCTTGATTGTATTTGGATGATGTAATGCTTTAATCATGCATTGTGTGAAGTGGCCATTGTAAGCCAACTATGTATCTCTTTCCCTTGTTGTGTTACATGGGTTGTGTGAAGATTACCTCACTTGCAACAAGGCTTTCATTGCGGTTATGCCTCTAAGTCGTGCTTCGACACGTGGGAGATATAGCCGCATCGAGGGCGTTACAAGTTGGTAATCAGAGCCTTCCCCGACCTTAGGAGCCCCCTGCTTGATCGAATCACTGGCGTTATTGAGTCTAGAAATGTTTTGAGTCTTTTAGAAATTATATATATCGGAGAGTTAGGACTTCTTTTTACTCCTCAGTCCCTTCGTCGCTCTGGTGAGGCATCCTAACGTAGAGTTTTGACTCTTCTCTTCTCAAATTTCACTAAAAACATTAGGATCACGCGGGTATCTTGGAATCGGTCCGATGGTTTTGTGACGAGAACATTGTTCTTGGTGCCTCCTGTCATTTAGGGATTGTGGCAGTGTCCCGGGGAGTTGAGCTCCGAGGTATTGTCATCACAATTTTATTGTTGCAGTTCTGGAATACCTGAGTTTAGTTTCACCGACATCGAAAATCTCTTTTATGTAGTTGTTGGTGAGATAACCTCGACGCCACCCAGTACTGGGGCGGGAGTTCGGGAGTATTGCCATAACTCGTATAACGGATGCTTTTCGAAGGTTGAGGTAGATGATTTCCGAAGGTTTCTTGGTTATGTGTTGAAGGATGGATACAGCTGGATGTAGGATTTGCTAGTTTGGGTGAGATATTATGCTTCCCCTGTATCCCCAACACCTGATTGCATAACCGGGAAATTTCGGGAGTTCATAAGTGGGAATTCAAGTAGCTCTTAGGATATCTTTTCGACAGATGTATGATATGAAATTGGGGTTCGACGTCTAGTGGTCCGCCTATTCACGGTTGGTTTTACAGTGGTCTCGTTGTGTCTTAAAGAGTCCTTGGCTATGCCGACTCGGGGAACCTTCGTATGTCATGTGCACTGACTTGTACATGATGGTGCTGTACGATCGAGCCTGTGTAGGCCCCACCACGAAAACTTCGGACGAAATCTCTATCATATGTTTGTTCCGGCTTATTCTGCAAGACAACCCTTTGTTTTTGTTTTGAGTTGTGGTATTCGAGTTACTTCGAAGTCAAGTGTTGATTCCATACCTTTCCTAAACGTTGTTCTCATACTCCGATGTGAATACCAATCCTTCTTGATAATCGAGATTGTCATGTCAATCATTTTCACCGGCGTGTTTCTCTTCAAGTGGATCCGATCATTTCAACAACCGCAAGATCAAGTATTAGTTCTTCTCAACGGTGTTTGTTTCATCCGTCCCCAAGTTGCCTTTGTTTTCCTGCCCACCCACCCTTTTTCTTCAAGGATTCAGATTTCTTAATCACTATCCATTTTATTGATGGAAGTCTCTAAATTCTTTTTCCTTCATGTTTTTACCCGGTGTTTCTCATGAAGATGCTCTACTCGTTCGTCATTCTTCATTCTTTTCATATCCGGTGGTTTCAAGTCAAGCTTTGTTGATCATATCCTTTCCTCGTTTCAATGCTTTCTCATGCAGGTGCAATTCTTAATCATTCACCTCTCGCTATTTATTGTTCCGGAGTGCTCAAGATATCTCGGAGATTCGTGTTTCCACTCTGCTTTCGTTCCATCTTTTGCGAGGATGTTACCTCTTTCAAGCCATCTATTTCAACCAACATAATCTCTCTTTTAAAATCGTTCAACGGGGTTTCTCTTGAGTGGGACCTAACCCACAGGTCTTTTCCCAGGATCTTACCTGACTCTTCTTATTCTCCCGCAGCTATCCTCAAATTCTTTCAAAGTTTGACGTAAGAATGAATTGTCATCAGTCAAATGTTTTTCTCCAAGATCTTTCAAATTCTTTGCATCGTTGGCTCAACCTTTCCATTCTTCATTCCGGATCATCTAAATAATTCATGGTGGTGTTTCTCGTCATCATTCTTGGATTTTGAAGACCGAAGAAGATTTTCTCTTTAATCTTATCCATTCTCTTCAAGATTCATGGTTCTAGCTTGATGTCTTCCTCTCATAATTGTTTTCATTGTGGGAATTCTTTTCACCCATCCGAAGCAATTCAGGAGTCGTTTCAGTTTGATTCTCCGGAGCCCATCATCTAAGATCTATTCATTCTAGCTTTCAGCTCTCATACTCTAAATCATACCGCTGCTTAAATCAAGGATTCTCTAATCAGCTCGTAATTTGTTCGTTCTCATGGAGCTCAATTCTCTCAAGTATCTTCATTCTTTTTATAATTCTTCCCGGTGTTTCTTTATCTTTACTTCGTTCATTTCAAATTCTTATGGTGGTTCATTCAAGATTTCTCTTCCTTTGTTATCGTATCAATTTATTCGATGTTCCAATCCTACCGGTGGTTCGTTGAAGACCTTCCGAAGTTTATGTTATATCTCTCTTAATCCTTGCTACGAGAATAAGTAGTGTGCCAAATCTGTGGCTTGTCATCAATCTAAATTGGTGAAGGATGCGCACAACGTAATTCTTATTCTTTGTTTCATCCAAATGATTCAATTCCTTATTTCGGAGGTTCATCAAATTCTCGGTTCAAGTTGTCCATCTTTCTTTCCGGAGCTCAAAGTTATTTCAATTATATCATCACGAAGATCCATCTAAATCATTGCAAGGCTTCAACCTTATTCTTTTATCCTTCATTTTGGTTGTTCATTCTTTTCTTACCGGAGTTCTCCAAGGAGGCTTTACATGATGGTTGATCAAGGATTCAATTTCTTCTCGAAGCATTCATCAACATTCTTTTCTAAGGAGCTCAAGTTTTTCTTCATCTTCCAATCCGGAGTGCAATTCTTTCACGCATATCTTTTGAGGTGGTGCTATGTCATTCTTGATATTTCCCTTTGTGCTTCGTGATTCACAAGTTATCAAGAATGAGGTATTTTAAATCCACCAATCTCTTCATTGGAGTTATCTTGGGCTATATTTCACATAAAGCTTTCCTTTAAGGATTGTCTCTCTTATGGTATTTATCAATGATCCAAGTTCTTCTTTTATCCTCCCGATGAGATAGCTTCTCGTCTCCTTGTTCTTACCAATCCAATTCTTTTCCCATGAGTGGCATGTTGTCACCTCATAATTTGAGATGTATTCCATAAGACCATATCAAGCTTATCCTTTTCGTTGTTGGTTTTCCAAAAACTCCGTTCGACCCTTCTCCTAAGGATACCTTTTCAAGTTCTTTTGTAGCAGAAGTTGGCATTTTCTTCTACATTCTTTTGTCTCAATGATCTATCTTCTATTTCTCTCTTCCGGAGGCATTGCGATGTTGCTCTTTTCAAACCATCATTTTGTTTTGTCAGGATCATTCTTCTTTCTTCTGCTTATCCATTTAACCGGAGTGTTCTGTCCTTTTTGCTCAAGTTCTTTTCGCCTTATCAAGCCTTGCACCCCTTCTCAACTGGAGTGCTTCCCATAGTTGTTCTTCCTTGTTCCTCTTAGCTAACGGAGTGCTTTCAACTTCATTTATCTCCGTTGTATTCTTTCTTTCAATTTGTTCAACTTTTCAAGGTTCTTTCGTTTCACTCGTTTGTCAAAGAAGCAACTTAGTTTTACCTCTTCTTTTTCTCTTCCGTTTTCCCTCCGGTGCCATTCTAGATCTCGGGACGAGATCCTCTCATAGTGGTGGAGTGTTGTGACGCCCCAAGACCGGAGCTTTAGATGCCTTCCAGGGTTTCCCGGTTTTGTTGTGTGTTTTTGTTTCGTCTGTTGCATTTCATCTTTGCATCACGTCATCATGCAACCCGTTTTAAAACTCACTAAATAAAATGCATAGATCTTTAATCTATTTAAATTGAGGGAACTCACCTGGTGATTTATCTTTATAACATATCCTCCTAATAATTATGGAGCTATTATTAAATATTCCATTCTTTTGGATTTAACCGTTGACACACTTGCAAACTAATCCCGATGCCTTTGTTATCTCAATTCTTTGTCTCCGACTTGTCCTCATATTTTTTAATCATTTTATCGAGGCTCTTCCTAAATGTTCAACATTTTTGGAAACTTCGGATTCCTACTCCTTTCAAATGAGTTGAATTAAATTCAAATGCATTTGAATTTAAATCTTGCAATCATGGTCATTCTTATTTTCTCGGAACAATCACATTTTTGTGAGTCCCGGAAAATTATTCACGTGTCCAACTTATTCCCTTAACCTCTCTTTCTTTTCTTTCTTTTCTCTGTTTTTTTTCTTTTCTTTCTTTAGAGGGAGAGCAGAGCCCAGCTGGCCACTTCGGCCTCCTAGCTAGGCTGGCCCTTTAGGCCCCGCTGCCCCACCTAACCCTAACCCTCTCCCGAAACCCCCAGCCTTCTCTCGTTTCCACCCCGCCGCCAGGAGAACCCACGAGAAAACCCCACCTCCATCGATTCCCCTCGCTCTTCCTCCCCTCGCCTCCCTTTCCTCCCTTCCACTTCGAGCCAGGGAGGAGCCCGTGCCCAATCCTAACCAGACCCGCCGCCGTGACCTCTCCAGCGCTGCCGCGCCCCTCTGCTACCCCGTTCCCGCGCCGCTGCGGCGCCTCCCTCCTGCCGCGAGCTCCTCCTCCCTCCGCAGCGCCCCCGTCTCGCTCGCAGGCCCTCTCCTCTCCTGCACCATCCCCGACGCCGGCAAGCCCGCTGCCAACCGAGCTCGAAGCTCCGCCACTGCACCTTGTCGCCGGAGTCCCGTTTCTCTGCCTTCCCTACTTCGCCGAGTGCCATCCCCCGCTGCAGCCGTCGTCTCGATCCAGCGGGATCGAGCATGATGACAAGGACCGGCGCCTCCCCTGCGTTAACTCCGCCCTCCAGGAGCCCGCGACCCGTGCGCCTCCTCCATGTTCTTCCTCCTTGCCGCCATGGGCGCGAGGGTCGAGCTCGCCCGCCCCACCGCGTCGCCATGGGAGCACCAAGGACGCCTCCCATGGTCGCCGTTGCCCGCTGCTGCCCTCCGCCTTCTCCTGCGTGTTTCCGCCATCCAAGACAAGCAGGACGCCGCCGTAGCACCGACCAGCGCCGGCGTCGACTTCCTCCTGCCCGTGCCTATCCTTTCGCCCCTGCCTTTGTCGTGCGAGAACGTGATGAAGACGACCGGCGCCAAGTCCTGCTCGAGCATCCGCCTGCGTTGCTGCGTCGGTGCACCGTGTCGCTGCTCGTTGCCTGCCAAGACCGTCTCCGTGGAGTTTCGCCAAGTACATCACCAACAAGATCACACGGTTGCCCGAACGAATACCGAACGAAATGTCAAGACCTACGAGAACGACTTCGTGGACCGCTGAGTACCACGACGACCGTTGTTCTCCAAGTACACCTTCGGATGGCCAAGTTACTCTTCAAATGTACGACTACACGGTGGTGCGCCAAGTACCACGATGGCCGGAGCCCTCGAACCCGTCAAGTCTGACAACGATTGTGTACAACTACCGACGACGTGCATGTTGCCAAGTACCCTCTCCGGATCGTCATGTTCGACTACTGATAAACATGTACCACTACCGCCGTGCGAGAACGACTACTTCCACTACCACCGTTGCAAGAACGATTACTTCCACTACCGCCATCGCGAGAATGTCTACTTCCTCTACTTTGCACTGAACAAGAACTATCCCGCTTGCACGCTCCGAAGGTATAACCCCGAGACGATGCTCGTGGACCGAATGCTTGTGTTGTATGAGATGCATGGTTGGTTGTTGTATTCGCTCGTGAACCTTAGTTGTTCCTCCTCGTTGCCATGCCGTCGACACGTGGGAACCCGGTAACCGGGAGCACCCCACCGTTCTTCGCATGACACGCTCCCGTCACACTTGTTCTTTTCCACCGGCTTCTCAATCGAGTTTCCAGAACCGGAACGTTGCCGTGGTACCGTTTCCGTTATCGTCACCTTGGCATCCTTTCTTTCCGCCACGATGACATCTGCTCCATATAATGCTCTTATCAAAATTTTCTTTGAAACTTGCATAAAACATGCCCATGTCATCCGCATCATAATAACAACAATTAAAATATTTAAATTTTTGTTGCATTAAATTGCTAATGCATATGGGGATTTACCGGATTTGTTGTTTGTTATATCCGGCCGCATTTAAATTGCTTAGTTAGATAGTTTCTTTTATGCTTCACCTCTTGCGATGCTTAATAACATTTAATATTGTTGGGTACATAACCGAGAGAGAACTAAATAAGTCATATGGTGTTCCGTCAATATGCAACTCGTTGCATATTGAGATCCACTTAATTTGTAGTATTGTTTGTGCACTTTGCCATGCCATGCATATTTAAACCGGACATGCATCATACTTGTTTGCGCATCATGCCATGTTATGTGATGGTTGTTTACTATGTTGTTTGCTTCTTTCCGGGTTGCTTCTCGCGTTAGCTTTGGTTCGTTCCGGAGTTGTGAGGATCCGTTCGACTACGTCCGTTTGTCTTCTTCATGGACTCGTTCTTCTTCCTTGCGGGATCTCAGGCAAGATGACCATACCCTCGAAATCACTTCTATCTTTGCTTGCTAGTTGCTCGCTCTTTTGCTATGCCTATGCTGCGATACCTACCACTTGCTTATCATGCCTCCCATATTGTTAAACCAAGCCTCTAACCCACCTTGTCCTAGCAAACCGTTGTTTGTCTATGTTACCGCTTTGCTCAGCCCCTCTTATAGCGTTGTTAGTTGCAGGTGAATATTGAAGTTTGTTCCTTGTTGGAACATGGAGATGTTGTTCCCTGTATGAACATGTTTACTTGTTGGGATATCACTATATCTCTTATTTAATTAATGCATCTATATACTTGGTAAAGGGTGGAAGGCTCGGCCTTATGCTTGGTGTTTTGTTCCACTCTTGCCGCCCTAGTTTCCGTCATATCGGTGTTATGTTCCCGGATTTTGCGTTCCTTACGCGGTTGGGTTATAATGGGAACCCCTTGACAGTTCTCCTTGAATAAAACTCCTCCAGGAAGGCCCAACATTGGTTGTACAATTTGCCACCTAGCCTTTTCTTTCCCTTGAGTCGGCCGGCTCAAGGGTCATCTTATTTTAACCCCCCGGGCCAGTGCTTCTCTAAGTGTTGGTCCAACTGAGCGATGTCCGAGGCTACCAGGGGCAACTCTGGGCTGGCTTACCCGATGTCTGGCTCATCCGGTGTGCCCTGAGAACGAGATATGTGCAGCTCCTATCGGGATTTGTCGGCACATCTGGGTGGCTTTGCTGGTCTTGTTTTACCATTGTCGAAATGTCTTGTAACTAGGATTCCGAGTCTGATCGGGTCTTCCCGCTAGAAGGAATATCTTTCATTGACCGCGAGAGCTTGTGATGGGCTAAGTTGGGACACCCCTGCAGGGATTTGAACTTTTGAAAGCCGTGCCCGCGGTTATGGGCAGATGGGAATTTGTTAATGTCCGGTTGTAGAAAACCTGAAGTTGACCTTAATTAAAATGCACCAACCGTGTGTGTTACCGTGATGGTCTTTTCTCGGCGGAGTCCGAGAAGTGAACACGGTATTGGATTAATGCTTGACGTAGGTTGTTCTAGGATCACTTCTTGATCATAGTTGTTCGACCGTGCTTTGCCTTCTCTTCTCGCTCTCTTTTGCGTATGTTAGCCACCATATATGCTAGTCGCTTGCTGCAGCTCCACCTCGTACCTTTTACCTTACATATAAGAATAAATAATCTTGATCGCGAGGGTGTGAGATTGCTGAGTCCCCGTGACTCACAGATACTTCCAAAACCAGTTTGCAGGTGCCGATGTTACCGAGCAGGTGACGCAACCAAGCTCAAGGAGGAGCTCGTTGAAGATCTTGTCCTTTGTGTCATTTCGTTCTAGTTGATCAGTAGTGGAGCCCAGTTGGGGTCGATCGGGGATCCGTGTAGCATTTGGGGTAGTCTTCTTTTATTTTGGTTCCGTAGTCGGACCTTAATTGTATTTGGATGATGTAATGCGTTAATCATGTATCGTGTGAAGTGGCGATTGTAAGCCAACTATGTATCTCTTTCCCTTATTGTGTTACATGGGTTGTGTGAAGATTACCTCACTTGCGACAAGGCTTTCAATGCGGTTATGCCTCTAAGTCATGCTTCGACATGTGGGAGATATAGCCGCATGGAGGGCGTTACACACCCACCACCCACTTAGTAGCCACTGTCGATAACTTAACCGACATGCTCGACTTCGACTCCGAAGATATCAACGGCATGGACGACGATGGAGGAGACGAACCGGAACCACCGCCCACAGGGCGCTAGACCGCTACTTCGTCACATGACATATACATGGTGGATACACCCAGAGAGGGCAATGGCGAAGAGACAGTGGAGGATGCACCCTCCAAGCAACCCAAGCGCAAACATCAGCGGCGCTGCCCTAAGTCCCGCAATAGCAAAAACAGCGATAACAGTGCAAGAGGAAATAATAGTCCACTCGACTCTAGAAGAAACGACAACTGCACCACCCCGGTGGCAGAGCACGATCAAGATGCAAACTGCAAACATAGTACGGATCTGACGTCCGAACATGATGACGCCTAAGATAAGCCTCATCAAACCCCGTCGGGGGAAGAAAATAGTCCGGACGAAGATGCACGCATCGTCCCAGAAACACACTTGGAGCAAGAGAACCTCCGCAGAAGGCTTATTGCCATAGCGAGGAGCCTGAAGAAACAGAAGCAAAGGCTCAAGGTAGCACAAGATACGCTCAACAGCAGGTGGAACAAAGTAACAAAGTATGGTGGAAGCTAGCATAAAAATAGCTATCTAAAGCACAAGCTATTACCGGAATTCGACGATGAGACCTTAGAGCCCACACAGCCGAAGAATGATACGGCTAACCGGCTGGATCCACCACCTTGTGAGTGCGATAGAGCGGCTAACAAGTTGGCGCTTAAGTCAACACACGATCTACGTGAGAACTTGCGCCAAAAATCCGGCGCGACCAGATCCATCTACGGATCTAGGAAGCGTGCTCTGGTACAAAACCAAAACCGAATACTACAACCGTCCGAACACCATGGCACAACACAATACAGGGGTGCCGCACAACCCCTATGTTTCACTGATGAAGTGCTGGATCATGAATTCCCAGAGGGATTCAAACCGGTGAACATAGAGGCGTACGACGGGGCCATAGACCCTGGAGTCTGGATAGAGGACTTCATCCTCCATATTCATATGGCTCATCGAGACGATCTCTATTGGGGATATTACTACTGGGCGTAAACCGGCCAGGAAAGGCCGGGTTAACTTCATCCGTAGTTGATTATGCTTGAAGCCCATGTAGACAGAAGAGAAAAGGTCCGGGGCCCAGAACCAGTTTGAGGCCTATAGCCGTGAACCGGCATTTGTATGAAACTTGTATTATAAGATAGAAAGAGTGGAGACCGAACCGGACAAGTTTATGAGCCGGTGTCGGGACTCTGTAAACCGACGGGCGCCGCCCATGTATATAAGGGGACGACCCGGTAGCGGTTTAGGAGAACAGACAACAACTCGAGAGCCAGACAAAGCGGATTCCTTCCCTGGCCTTCGAAACCCTAACAATACCAATCACAACTAGACGTAGGCTTTTACCTTCCTCGAAGGGGCCGAACTAGTATAAAATTCCTCGTGTCCCTCGTCCGGTTTAACCCCTTAAAGCTAACCCGTAGCGATGGCTCCATGACTAAGTCCTTTCACAAGGACATCTGCCATGACAAACCCACGACAGTTGGCGCCCACCGTGGGGCGAATCGCATGATGGTTTTGAGTTCTTGAAGGGCAGCTTCGATGGACTTAAGGGATACGCTATGGGCCGGATGACGAAGAGTCGCCGCGGCAAGCTCTACATCGACAATGCAGGATGGGGTCCCGAGGCCGATTCAATCGAATACAGGTACCGGGTCCCCTTTGGTGGGACTCACGTCTTCATCGGCAAGATCGGCGAACCGGCCCCCGAGCTGGACATCTATACCGACATCATCGAAATGGCTCGGCGTGCAAGTTCTTCGCCGGTTCAGACCGAGGCAAGGCATGCTTTCGTAGGTGTCATCCATGGATCGAGGTACGAGGACGGGCGGTGTACGATGGAGAGACCGTGGTCTGTTATGATGACGAGTCTTCTAGAGAGACCGAATCACTTTACCAGTTGCAGGACGGCCTGATTGAGGGAGGATCCGAGGGCAACAGTATTCCAGATTCCCGAGGTCTACCAAACCGGTCCGCCATCTTCATGGCCGGCACACAATCGGTGCCTCATTCATCTACCGCCACAGCAATGCTCTCCGGTTCAACAACGGCCACACCAGCAGGGGCAGGAAGCTAGGAGCCACCTCCGGCCCAAGTCTTGTCTGATTTGTTCAATGCTTTGGCAACGTTGATGTCCGCGGAGGTGGATGCAGCAGCCAGGGATCAGCACAATGCGGAGATTGCAAAGGTGAAAGATCAGATAGCCCAGGCTAAAGCGGACCTGGCAACAGAGAATGCTAGGATGGCTACAGAGCGGGCTGAATTGGAAGCACAGGCCTACCGGATTAGACTTGATCAGAATGCTTCAGAGGAAGTCATGAGAAGAAGGTATCGGTCACGTATCCCGTTGGTTTATGAGCCGCAGAATCTTTTCAACACACCAGGAGCAGGAGTTGGTAACCAACCCATGCTAAACCGGGCGGGGGCGCCGGGAACAGGAGCGCCGGTTCAGCCACGCACGACGGACCCGCCTCGCCAGAACAATGTTGTGCCATAGTATGTATCAACGCCGCCCGGGCATTATTCCAACCCGTTGGACAACATTGTGGCTGCCGCTTCACGCCTGGCGGCCCTCCCAACCGATGGCGAGTCACTAGTTGTAGTGGAAGCACGTCGGGCCAGGGATCTCCTTCAAACAGCACTAAATCAACAGCAGGCGTATTCACACAGTCGTGAGAGGATTCATTCCACTCCCCGTCCAAGCTGGAGTTATAGCAGACACGTGGAGGACGAACCGGCCGTGTCCAGTAGTGCACGTCGCCGAAATTCACCACGAGGGAACAACCCGGCCGGGGAAGGCGCTAATGCGCAAGATGTTGTGGACCATGGCCGCGCACGTCGGGAGGCCGAGTTGGCAGCTCGACACGGAGCACGACAGCATACTCCGGTTCACCCCACGGCCTTCGTGGAGCCAGGGATGATGTTCAGTTCCTTAGGGGTGCCGTGTTTAACTCCCGCTTTGCGTAATGTGAGGCTGCCCAAGGATTTCAAGGGACCTCGTAAGGTACCAAATTACACCGCCGATTTGCAACCAGAGGCGTGGGTGGAGAGCTATGAGATGGCGATGGAGATGTTAGATGTGGATGAGGCAGTGTGTGCTAAATATTTCACCATGATGTTGGAAGGAACAGCTCGCACTTGGTTGAGGAGCTTGCCGACCAACTCTGTTGGATCATGGGCCGAATTGAAGCACCGGTTTATCCAGAACTTCAAGGATACGTGTAAGCAGCTGATGTCAATCGTAGATCTGTCTACTTGTGTCCAAGAGGAAGGGGAGTCCACGACCCATTGGGTCAAACGGGTCTCAGCGATTTTGCATTCATCAGATCGTATCAATGCAGACACTGCAGTGTTAACATTAGAGGGCAATTGTCGTTTCAAACCGTTAAAACAGAAGTTGGGAAGGCTCAAACATCACTGCAATGACATGTCAACACTCATGGCCGCTTTGGTTAAATACACCGATTCAGAAAATACCAAGGATCCGGATTCAGAGGAGGACAAACCGGAGAAAGGTAAGAAGAATGGCAATGCCAAAGGTCAACAACATAATCCGGCAGGCCATGGAAATGGTGGTAAGCGCAAGGCCGACAGTAGCTTGGACTTTGTTGCAAATACCAACGCGCAGGAGAATGGCCAGCGCCGTAAGGGCAAGCATCCCCAGAGGGGTGGAGGTTCAGGCAACAATTTGGAGCTCTTGTTAAATCAGCCCAGTCCAAAGCATGGTTCGAAGGAGAAGCCGGCATCACATCTTTGGAAAGACTGTTATATTATGCGGGATTTCAAGAATTCCAATATGTTCCAATATGACAATGGCCCGCCCGGCGGTTCAGGAGGAGGTTTCCACGGGCCGGGTTACGGAGGTGGTGGTTCCGGTTCAGGGTTTCTAGGCAACCAAACCGGACACATCAATCAAGGGCACTAAGGCAACCAGGGAGGTTACAACCATCAGGGGAGTCAGCAGCAGCAGCAGTCGGGTTATCAGAGCAATCCCAAATAGCTGAACAGCGGGCAATATCATGTCTTCACTACTAGTTTGTGCAAACGTGATCAGAAGCTTCACAAAAGGGCATTAAACTCTGTTGAACCGGCAGTACCTCAGCATTTATGCTGGTCTGAGCAACCTATTTTGTGGAGTAGAGATGATCACCCACCCCGGGTTGATAATGCAAGTCATTTGGCCCTGGTGGTAGCCCCTCAAGTTGGGGGATACAAGTTCACTAAAGTGCTCATGGATGGGGGAAGTAGTATCAATATTTTGTATTATGATACATTCCGCCGTATGGGGTTGACAGATAAGGATCTTAAACCGTCAAATACGGTCTTTCATGGTGTGGTGCCTGGTAAGTCTGCATATCCTGTTGGCAAGATAGCTTTGGAGGTAGCTTTTGGAGATGACTATGATTCAAGGTCAAAAACATTGACATTTGAGGTGGTAAAGATCAAAATTCCATACCACGCCTTGTTTGGGCGGCCGGTTTATGCTAAGTTTATGGCAAGGCCATGTTATGTTTATCTACAGCTTAAAATGCCAGGTCATAAAGGGACTATCACAGTACATGGAAGTAGAAAGATTGCTTTGGAGTGTGAAGAAGGCTATGCGGCTTACGCTGAGTCGGTTTGTGCCACGGAGGAGTTGAAATTCTATAAGGAGCAAGTTGATCCAGCAGACATGACCTCTTTAAAAAAGCCAACTACGGAACATGATCCAGCATTGAAGTTCAAATCGGCTACAGACACTAAGATGGTTGACTTTGTTCCTGGTGATTCATCCAAACAGTTCAGCATCAGCGCTAACCTGGATCCCAAATAGGAAAGCGCGCTCATCGAGTTCATCCATGAGAATCGGGACATCTTCGCATGGAAACCTTCTAACATGCCAGGTGTACCGAGGGAACTCGCTGAGCACAGACTCAACATTGATCCTAAGTTCAAACCGGTCCGGCAGTTCCTCCGCCGTTTCAATGAGGAGAGACATAAGGCTATAGGTGAAGAGGTAGTCTGTCTGTTGGCTGCTGGGTTTATTGTCGAATTTTTTCATCCAGAGTGGTTAGCCAATCCGGTGCTGGTTCTTAAGAAAAACGGCACTTGGCGCATGTGTGTGGACTACACAGATTTAAACAAGGCTTGCCCTGTAGACCCCTTTGCTCTCACTCGCATTGATCAGATAATTGATGCTACGGTGGGTTGTGACCGTTTGTGTTTTCTGGATGCTTACTCTGGTTATCATCAGATCAAAATGGCGGTTAAGGACCAGGAGAAGACAGGCTTCATAACTCCCTTTGGAGCCTTCTACTATGTTTCCATGCATGCCCTTTGGACTCAAGAGTGCCCAGGCGACTTACTATGCGTATGTGGATGTGGATGATATTGTGGTCAAGTCCAGAAAGGAGGGGACATTGATAGATGATCTACGAGAAACCTTTGACAATCTCCGGGTTTACAAGATGATGCTCAATCCGGAGAAGTGTGTCTTCGGTGTCCCGGCAGGCAAGCTATTAGGCTTTCTGGTTTCAAATAGAGGCATTGAGGCTAATCCGGAAAAGATTGCAGCAATTACATCCTTGGCTAAACCGGCGTGTATTAACGATGTTCAACGTCTGGCTGGCCGGATTACAGCCTTGAGCCGGTTTATCAGTCGCCTTGGAGAGAAGGCCATCCCCTTATATGAGATGCTCAAGAAAACAGATAACTTTGTCTGGAGTGAGGCAGCTGATAAGGCGTTCGAGGATCTGAAGAGGCAGCTAGCTGAACCGCCCGTGCTTGTGGCGCCGATCGATAAAGAGCCATTATTATTATATGTGGCTACTAATGCCCGAGCTGTTAGCGTAGCCATTGTGGTAGAGCGCAAGGAGCTTGGCGAGGAATATCTGGTTCAATGGCCGGTTTATTATATCAGTGAGGTGCTCATTGAGTCCAAGCAGAGGTACCCACATTGGCAGAAGCTGGTATATGGGGTGTTTATGGCGAGCCGGAAGCTTAAACATTATTTTCAGGGCCATCCTATCACAGTGGTCAGTTCAAATCCTCTGGGCGACATCATTCAAAACAGAGAAGCAACTGGCCGGATTGCCAAGTGGGTCATTGAGCTTGGACCTCATGGGCTCAAATATATACCCCGCACGGCGATCAAGTCCCAGGCTCTCATGGATTTCATCAACGATTGGACGGAGTTACAGGCACCTGAAAAGAAACCAGATAATACATATTGGACTATTCATTTTGATGGATCCAGACAGTTGGAGGGCTCAGGGGCTGGAGTCGTACTAACTTCCCCACGAGGTGACAAGTTTTGTTATGTCCTCCGTTTAATGTTCCCTTGTACTAACAATGCAGCTGAATATGAGGCTTTACTCCACGGTCTTCGGATGGCTAAAGAGATGAATTTGAGCCGGGTTTAGTGCTTCGGCGATTCAGATCTAGTGGCTCAGCAGGTGTCTGGTAGTTGGGATTCTAAGGACCCACTCATGGCTGCATATCGGCGAGAGGTGGACGCAGTGGCTGGTCACTTTAAAGGTTATCAGGTGGACCATATAGACCGGCAGAAGAATGAAGCGGCGGACGCTTTAAGTCATCTTGGTTCCCAACGTAAACCAGTTCCGCCCAATGTCTTTCTTGATGTGTTGCACAATCCGTCAGTCAAAGTACCAACCGAAGAAGATTTGGCTATTCCTGATCCGGAGGCTCAGTTGGTGGCAGCTCTGCATGCCATACCGGATTGGACGATCCCATATCTGGATTACATGAACTAGGGCGAGTTACCAAATGATGAAACGTTGGCTCGACAGATAATCCGGCGTTCCAAGTCCATGACCATACTCAACGGGGAGTTACATCGTTACAGTGTTTCAGGAGCAATTCAGCGCTGTGTTTCTCCTCAAGAAGGTTGTGAGATTTTGCGAGAAATCCATGAATGGGATTGCGGTCACCACGCCGGTTCAAAGTCGTTGGTTGCCAAAGCTTTTCGCCACGGTTTTTACTGGTTGACAGCACATGCTGATGCGGAGGATTTAGTCAACAGATGTGATGGATGTCAAAAATTTGCCCGCCGTGCGCACGTTCCGGCTCAAGAGTTGCGGATGATTCCAATTACGTGGTCGTTTGCAACTTGGGGGCTTGATAAAGTTGGAGCCTTCAAGCATTGTAAGGACAAAAAGACCCACCTGTTAGTAGCAGTTGATAAATTCACTAAATGGGTGGAGGTAGAGCCAGTCAGCAAGTGTGATGCAGCCACGGCGGTTCAATTCATCAAGAAGGTGATATTCCGGTTTGGTTTTCCACACAACATTATAACAGATAACGGTACTAATCTGTCAAAAGGGGAGATGGAAGAATTCTGTCAACGTGAACACATCCGGCTTGATCTAGCGTCGGTGGCTCACCCCCAATCTAATGGTCAAGCAGAAAGGGCAAATCAAGAAATTCTACGGGGTATCAAACCAAGGCTTATGGTTCCCTTAAAGCGGACGCCGGGTTGTTGGGTCGAGGAGCTACCTTCTGTGTTGTGGAGCATCAACACCACACCCAATAGGTCTATGGGTTACACACCTTTCTTCATGGTTTATGGAGCGGAGGCGGTTTTTCCTAGTGACATCCGTCACGATTCGCCCCGTGTGGCAGCTTATGTTGAAGCTGATAATGAGAAAGCACGTCAGGATTCACTAGACCTATTGGATGAAGAGCGTGATCTTGCAGCAGCACGATCGGCGATTTATCAACAAGATCTCCAACGTTATCACAGCCGCCAGGTTAAAACCAGAACCTTTCAAGAAGGTGATTTGGTGCTCCGGCTCATCCAGGATCAGACTGATATGCACAAGTTATCCCCACCTTGGGAAGGACCCTTTGTGGTCAGCAAAAATCTGCACAACGGATCTTACTACCTCATTGATGTTCGAGAGCATAAAGACTCACGTCAATCGGAGGAGGAGACCAAGCGGCCATGGAACATAGCTCTCCTTCGGCCTTACTATACTTGAAGCCATAGGCTCTTCATCTGTACATATTTATGAGAGTGTATATATCATATAATAAACCGGAGCCTCCGTTTTAAGCGGGGTATCTGTTCTTTTTACATCATGTGTGTGCTTTTACAAGTTAACTGACAAAACGGAGTTTTTGTTAACCCGGCTTTATCAGCTGCATAGATACAAAGAAAATCACTAGGGGGCTTGGTCATATTTGACCTACAGCTACACCTCTTGATCGGTTTTTAAACCACGAAGGGATATCACTAGGGGGCTTGGTTGTCCTCAGACCATAGCTACACCTCTTGATAGGCATTTAAGCCACAAAGGGAAAATTTTGTGGAGCCAAAGAGAGTGTTGTACACAGTACAGACTCAAACATGGGCACACACTGAGCATCGCTCACAAAGTTACTTGGGGGCTCTTTTTGCAAAGCAACAAAGAGTTTGAAAGGACCCTCACAATTGGCTATCAAGCCACGGCGTGGAAGCCTGGTGTATTCACCTAAAAACCCGGGTTAACCTGCCTTCATCAAGTAAGCCACTCCTGTCCAGGTAATCCTGGTATGACCCATCGAACGTTTGACAAGTCAATCTTTTACAGACCCTGAACTTGTCACAGTTAAAATGATGATTAGTTAATTGGAGGCCCATCTTAAAAGGCTTTGTTAAATGGTTTAACTCAGAGGCCTGGCAGCCCATGAAAAGCCTCGATTTGGAGCCTGGCAGCTCGTAAAAAGCCTTGCATATTTTCCTGTTTGACTTTTGTTTGTTGAAAATCATAAGTATTTTTTGATAAACCGGCGTCCTTGACCCGGCTTGCTTCTCAACTACAAGTTGTGGGCACATGATCAATTATAAACCGGTGTTCATTGACCTAGTCCGGTTTGACTAAATCTCCAGTGTTATAAAGAAAATCTGGTGGTTATCTCGGTCCGGTTTAATATATAGACCGGTATTATGAAGATGGAGTTATCAATGTTCCGAATTGGTATTAACACCTTTGCCGTATACACGTTTGGTCAACCAATAAGGTATGTTCTGTACATTACTTTTTGTACAAACACTCGATTATTCATCTAAGTACCATATACTTTTTGGACATCATGATGCGTCTAGAAGTAAACCGCTAGATACTTTTAAGTTGTTGTACCCAGGAACGCAATTCATCATGGGTTATGCATAAATATATCCCAAAGGGCGGCACATACTGTCACAAAGTATTACGAAACATGCTCGATGGCATGGCAAATAAACAGAGTTTCAGCTATCCTATTACATGAAGCTTCAAAGCTGATCAAACACTATCATTGTTTTTCATAGTAGCCATATAAACCGGCGACCGGATCAGGACTCTTCATTGCGACGGTTTGACGGTTGAGGGTCAGTTGGTTTAGGCCCTTCTTCATCCCTCCCCAGACGCTGGAAATCAGCCGTTGACCAATCGATTCCAATTAACGCTTGAAACACTGCTTCCTCATGGATAAGATTGGAAGGGTTAATATCAGGAGCGTAAGTGTGCTTACGAATCGGAGGCACAAGTTCTTCGACTTCATGGATGTCGGCCGGCTGTCTTTTCCCTTCTGCATCATAAAATGGTTGAAAATGGGACAAATCAGTATCCTCAGCCAACTTGCTGACTGCTGGCCGCATCTGTTTGGTCAGCCGCCGAAGATCATCATTGTCGAAGTTTGAACCGTCTTCTTTGATGTCTGGGTATCCTTTGATGATATCCTCCGCTTCAAGGTCTGGAATCCAGGCTTTGGCTCGAATAAGGGCGGTTAAAGCTCCTGCTCGGGCAGCTACTCTCTTCAACTAGGCAATACGGGCTGGTAACATGCCCAACTTCTCAAGGGTTTCCTTAATCAAAGTTGGAGCCGGTTTGTTATAAGCTACCGTGCTAATAGCCTGTTGAGACTCAGAGTATAGCTATTCAACCAATGTATATGCCGCTTTGAGCTTTGTCCGCATATCTGTACCAAGATGAGTGATCCGAGTGCCTGCCAAAGATTTTATCAACATTTTGGTCAGTTATAAGATTCATCGACTGGCGCAACATACATAAGCAGACAATTACCAAAGATAGCAGAGGTCATAGCATTGATTTGTTGTTTCAAACCGGCTAGTTCTTCAACCACTGGCTTCAGGGCTGCCTCGGCGTCTACAGCTCTTTTGGTTAAACCGGATTTCTCGGTTTCCCATTCAGCACGTTCTTGGTTGAAGGTTTGTTTCAGCTTTTCCATTCCGGCCAGGGCCTGGGTCAGCTCCTCTGTAGCTTTTGCATCCTCGGATTGTTGTGACTTCACATTTTCTTGCAACTCAGAATTTCGGGCATCTTTGTTTCTCAGTTCAGCCTGCAACATTGAAAGTATGTTAAACAAACAACATATATATGTGCTAAAGTACAAAGCGTATAACAAAGTTATGCACTTCATACTTGGGGGCTAATGCCTATTTACTCTCAACTACTACACTTTATACAAGTCTCCAGAACAATGCAAGCATTATCCTTGACACTTGGGGGCTAATGTGCGTCTGTTCTAAAACGGATGTGTGGATTAAAAACCGGATTAACTTGCCAAGCTAAACCAACCTTTGGGGGCTATGCTGTAGAAAGTTATCTCATTTTTTCAAGACGAGTCTTATCCATTATTAGCGACCTACAATTGCAAGGATAAATGATGAGATGCTTAAAATGTTACAAAGTCCCGGTTTGTGATTAACAATCATAAAACGGCCCTTGGGGGCTACATGGGATAGTGTTTCAGCTATAAATCAATATACAAAGGGAGAGGAATTTGCCTCATATCGCTCTTTCATCAAGTTCACCAAACCGGCTTCATAATCCCGGTTTGAGTGCAGACGGTTCAAGAAGCCAGAATGAAGCTCATCAGCATTAAGATGAGCATAGCTTGATAAGTTGCTGCTCCATTTACCTCTATCCCGGGCAGCTTGATCTTCTTTGGCACTGTGCTGAGCTAAAATGATGGGATGGCCAGGAGAGCTGTGGCCTATTCCAGTAATAATAACATCATCACATTGGCCTTCAGGATTTTTGGTGGATGATGTTGGAATTTCAGTGTCTTTCACCGGACTAGCCCGGTTTGGCTCTGCCGGTTTAGTATCGGGTGCGGCAGGCTCAGCATCTGTTGGCTCGTCGGTATATTGGCCTTCAAGGGGTGGATCATCAAAAGTTGCTTCAGGATGGGGACCTTCCGGTTCACCAGCCTGTTCCGGTTCACCTCTTGGTTCCTGTTCTTCGGCGACAGGGTCTTCTGGCGGATTGGTGACCCGAGCTTTCTTGCTGGGTCTGGCTTTGGCCCTGAAAACAGAATAAAAGAGGATTAACATCCCATTCGAAGGATTTATGGCGCATTGAAAGGAAAGGTTTTTACAACTCACCCGGCCATAGTTTTCAAAGGGGGAGTTGAGTTGCTGTCGATTCACTAGAAGATGGAGGAGGTGTCACTTGATAATTTGAATCGGACGGATTAAGAGGCTGTCTGAAATAACCTGCCTTGGGGTAAGAATGGTCAGAAGTAGGAGAGACCTCAGACCGGTGCTTCCGAATCGGAGTGTCAGGTAAACCGGCTGAAGTGACCCGTTGGCCACTATGCCGAGTTGTCCGGCGAGCTTCATGCTGTTGAGTCTTCAAAATAAATGTTGGATCCAAGTGAGCAAGAGGATGAGAAAAGCTTACTTTCCAGACTGCTTGGCGAGTTTTTTGTGTTGGCATAGAGTCTGAACCGGAGGAAAGGGTAATTACCTCTACGTCATCAGCTTGACTAGCTTCTGCGTCCTCCTGAGGAAGATCATTGTTAATGAGATGCATGAAAAGAGAGCCAAGTGAGTCAAGTTCTACCTCAACTTCTGGGTCATCAGTATCATCATCAAGCTCCATATTAATCCGGTCAGCCGTTTTCTGTTTTGACGTCCGTTTTACGGCTTTGGTCTTTAGGCGGGATGGCTTGACCGCTTTGTCTCTAGTTGGTTGCCGCTTTCTCTATGGATTTCCGTTTCCAGAAGGGGTCATCACCCTATATATATATATATAAAGAAGAAGGGTTACAGGTGGTATAAGATAAAGATATTGGAGATGAAGAGGAAGTGTAATGCTTACGGCGGGCGGTTTGTTCCTGGCATAGAAGGGACTCAGACCGGTTTGACTATAGATCAGTTCCGATTCATTCAGAATCTTCTTTACACCTTCAGTAACTTCTTCCTCAGATAATTGGATGTTGCAATGGCGTTGAGGGTCGTCAACCTCACTGGTATATTCGCACATTAAACCGGGACGCCGGCTTAGCGGCAAGATGCTCCAGGATATCCAACAGCGCACAAAGTCCATGCTTGTTAAACCATTTGCCATAAAGGCTCGGAGCTTGGTGAGTTGAGGAGCGTATTTCTCCCTTTCTGAAGAGCTTAGGCGTTGTGGCATTGGGTGAGTATTGGATAGTCTGTGATCATAAAATTCGGGGAGGGGATTTTCATCCTCAAGCGAAGTGTCTCTGCAATAAAACCATGTTTGGTGCCATTCCTTTGGGTGGCTATGATGTTTGGCGTGAGGAAATTCAACTTCTTTCCGCTTTTGAATCGAGACACCACCAAGTTCTGTGTTCGGGCCATTTACAAACTCTGTGCGCCGGTTTAAGTGAAAGAAATCCCGGAACAGTTCTGCAGTTGGTTCTTCTTGTAAATATACTTCACAGAAGACCTGGAAGTTGCATAAGTTGGAAACCAAGTTGGGACCAATGTCTTGTGGATGAAGTTGGAAGATCGCAAGCACATCTCGATAAAACTTTGACCCTGGCGGTTTGAAGCCACAGCCTATATGGTCAACAAAGACCACCACCTCGCCCTGCCTTGGGGTTGGAGGATTTTCTGTTCCTGGAACTCGCCATTTGATCTCAGTTTTCTTAGGCAGGGAGCCGATGTAACCATCTCATTCAACTGAGTCTCAGTAACCCGAGAACGAGCCCAGTTGCAGGCAGTGAATTGTTTGGCCATTGCGAAGCAAACAAAGGCCGGTTTATAAATTACGCATGATTATATACAAGAGACAAGGGATTAAGAAGCATACTGATATGTGAAATGGTACAACCCGGAGACCAATGCAATAAGAGAAAAAGGTAATACTAGCACAGGATTACTCAGACACTGTTAAACCGGAGCATAATTATGAAGGTAAAATGCTCCTCCGGTTTATTAGAGGGCTAATGGCATAGACTGCTTATACAAGGTCAAACCGCCTATATTGGTGCGAGGAGAAATGGATCTCACAGGAACATAGAAACAGATCTCACAGTGACATATAGAACTTTCGGATCTAAGATAAGACAGAAAAGCAAAAATAATTGGATCTAGAAGGGGTGCAGAACTGAAGCAATTTATGAAGGACTAGATCAGTTCTTTGCGCATAAGGATTTGTGATGACAATGGTAGGTTAGCTACAGCAAGGGATACGTCAAGCACGAAGTGTCCATCTACATACTGAAGGAAGAACAGGGAAGAACAACACTGATGAACTTCGGAAGAACTGTGAAGAACGTCGAAACCCTAGAACAGATCTGTGGCAAAAAAGCAGAGAACTTACTAGAGCTGGTGAGGAAGCGGAAAGGTGCCGCAGTATTCTGGTGCGTTCAGGGTGATGCAGCAGACAGGGTCGGAGCAGAGGCGACGGTCGACGGTGGCGGCAGAGCTCCAGAGGCTGAGCAGTGCGAGGAAGACGACGTGAAGAGGCACGAGGGGGAAAAGGTGAAAATGACCCCTCGGTCCTATTTATAAAGGCAAGGGATAAGTGTCAGGCGTGAAAATCGAGGGGCCAGAAATTTGGAAGTAAGGCGGAGCTGTTGCCTCGGTTGTCGGAGACCCATTAATGAAGATGTGTCATACACAGTTTTTAAACAGGTGACGTCACGACGGTTTACCATGATCCGAGAAGATGATGTCACGGCGGTTTACTAAATTATGAGAAGATGTTGAAGACGAAGTTTTTACTAAGGATTGACATGAAGTTGTTCAAATCAATCTGGGGCCTAATGTTGGGGATATTACTACTGGGTGTAAACCGGCCAGGAAAGGCTGGGTTAACTTCATCCGTAGTTGATTATGCTTGAAGCCCATGTAGACAGAAGAGAAGAGGTCCGGGGCCCAGAACCGGTTTGAGGCCTGTAGTCATGAACCAGCATTTGTATGAAACTTGTATTGTAAGATAGAAAGAGTGGAGACCGAACCGGACACATTTATGAGCCGGTCTCGGGACTCTGTAAACCGACGGGTGCCGCCCATGTATATAAGGGGACGACCCGGCAGCGGTTTAGGAGAACATACAACAACTCGAGAGCCAGACAAAGCGGATTCGCTCCCTGGCCTTTGAAACCCTAACAATACCAATCACAACTAGATGTAGGCTTTTACCTTCCTCGAAGGGGCCGAACTAGTATAAACTTCCTCGTGTCCCTTGTCCGGTTTAACCCCTTAAAGCTAACCCGTAGCGATGGCTCCACGACTAAGTCCTTTCACAAGGACATCTGCCATGACAAACCCACGGCAATCTCCATGCCATTAAATACTTGCCCCTCAAGCTTAAAGGGCTAGCTCGGCACTGGCTGAAAAGGCTCCCCGAAAACTCAGTTGGAAGTTGGGAGGAGCTCGAGGACGCTTTTCGGGCCAATTTTCAAGGGACTTATGTCCGACCTCCTGATGCAGATGATTTAAGTCATATAGTCCAACATTCCGGAGAGTCCGCCCGAAAGCTTTGGAACAGGTTCCTCACCAAGAAGAACCAAATCGTCGACTGTCCGGACGCCGAAGCCTTAGCAGCTTTTAAACACAGCGTCCGAGACAAATGGCTCGCCAGACACCTCGGCGAAGAAAAACTGAGAACGATGGCAGCCCTAACAAGCCTCATGACCCACTTTTGTGCGGGCAAGGGCAGCTGGTTGGCCCGTAGCAGCACCAGCGACCCAAGCACATCCGAAGTTAGGGAAGGGAATGGTAAACCACGACGCAATAAAACAAGCGTCGAAATAACGAAGGTAGCCCAGATAACATGGCGGTAAACGCCGGATTCAGGGGCTCCTGACCAGGTTAGCGGAAAAGGCCTTTCAAAGGCAGCAAAGAAGGACAATGTTGCCTAAAGAAAATTCTTGACAAACTCTGTCAGATTCACGGCACCCCAATCAAACCTGCAAATCATACACATAGAGAATGTTGGGTCTCCAAGCAGGACGGTAAGCTAAACGCCGAACACAAAGGGGAAGAGACACCAAGCGAAGACGAGGATGAACCTCGCCAGCAAAGCTCCGGAGGATAGAAAAAGTTCCCGCCAGAGGTTAAAACTGTAAATGTGATCCATGTGACAAAGAGGAGAAGCAATCATGCACTCCGATGCACATGAGCCATAGAGCCCGTCACCTCTAGGTTCAACCCCTGGTTGGCCTGCCCGGTCACTTTTGATCGTAGGGATCACGATACAAATATCTGGCGCGAAGGACCGACGGCCTTGGTGTTAGACCCAATTATAAATGGGTACCATTTCACACGAGTCCTCATGGACGGCGACAGTGATCTAAATCTGACATATCAGGACACAGTCCGCAAAATGGGGATAGACCCGACAAAAATATGCAGTAATACTACCTTCAAGGGAGTATTACCAGGCCAAGAGGCCCGCTGTACGGGCTCTCTACTACTAGAGGTGGTATTCGGTTCTCCCGATAACTTCCGAAGCGAAACATTAACTTCTCACATTGCTCCATTCCGAAGTGATTATCAAGCACTACTCGGAAAGGCGGCTTTCGCCCGTTTTAATGCAATACCGCATTATGCTTTTCTCCAGCTCAAGATGCCTGGTCCACGTGGCATCATCACAGTTAGCGGAAATACCGAACATTTTTACGTACGGAAGAGGACGCGGCGGCTCTAACAGCCGCGAACTAGACGGCCTCACCAACCAGAAAAAATGGCAGGTCGTCACGACCACGGACATGGTTAGACGAGTCTGGCGTTCCATCACATATACATGAGACGGGTTTGATGATCAAACCCTCATAAACGGTACCAGAGGCTCCCCGCGTGTAATCAGGGCCAGCCCGGCTCAACTTGACTTCTCCTGAATTTTGATAGTTCATTGATAATAACCAATTCTTCCTTTTTTGG
Organism: Triticum urartu; assembly: GCF_003073215.2. NCBI lineage: Eukaryota > Viridiplantae > Streptophyta > Magnoliopsida > Poales > Poaceae > Triticum > Triticum urartu. The sequence continues at coordinate 525,879,649 of NC_053027.1, read as the reverse complement.
CATGGCAACTTTCACCTAAGTTCTTTCCTTTTACAGATGATAATCGTGCTACACCCATCCAGGACATGGCACAACGGAGACACAGGCGCAGACGTGCAGCAGGGACCCGTCCAAAGGTTTCTTTTTAGATTAAGACCCTGCGTAAACCTTTTTTACTGTCTCTTGTTCCTCATATCCTCCAGATACTCCGCACAACTGAGAAGGATGCTGGCGTTATTGGCATGTGGCCACGCCGGGATTTTGCACGTACCTGGACACATGGGGTTTCTTATTAAGGGCATTGTTTAGCCCGGTATATGTTATAAAGACCGAACACCTTAGGGAGTGTTCGGCGTCGCGAGTTTGGCCCTATATGCACCAGCTCCGAATCATGTCTTTGGTCAAATGTTGGGTTTGCCCGGCTCCCACGTTTTGGTACCTTACGTTCCGTTATATCAACTAAGGTAGCACTGGGAGAACTACTGCAATTGTGCCCTGGCTCATCCGGATGAGCACCTCAGTAGAGAAAGCCGAAAACTGACTGTCATGATATAGAGAGAGACTAGTCAACCACTCGATGACTCATCGGAATCTTCGAGATTCCTCCGCATTAACGAAGGGCCGTTTCCCGGTCATGTACGTACGCGCCCCGTATTCGGACGAGCGCAGAAGTACCAGGGGCTATATAGTAGCCCCACTGTCAAACTCCTATGGCTAAGTGAAAGTGTTAAAGCAATATAGTCTGATTGCCTCGTTCGCTGCGCTATCACCTCCTTAACGGACCAAGACATTGGATCAAGTGTGGATATGCATTTTTTGCGAACACCCCCACATTATATGCGTGGGAGCAGAAGCCGACAACTGCCAACTTTCAGGTTATATACATATATACATAAACGGCAGCACAGGAGGCATCATAGTACTTTCCGGCAAAAGTATAAATATAGCCTTGATAATTCAATAAAACATTGTTTTTACAATGGGAATACATGTCACTAGAACGTAATATTCTTCGAGCACTGAGCCTCTATCGAACGAGCTCCTTCAAGAGCTTCTTCAAAGTAGTGCTCGGCAGCCACTCGGCCTATGGCCGAACCCTGTGTCGCAACAGTGGTGGCCTCCATCTCCGCCCGGTATGTCTTGACATGGGCAAAGGCCATCCGCGCACCCTCTATGCACGCCGATCTCTTTACAGCATCGATGCGTGGCACAGCACCAAGGAATTGTTGCACTAAACTAAAGTAGCTATTTGGCCTTGGCCCTACCGGCTACAGGTGATCCACAACGGAAATCATGGCAAGTCCGGACAACCTATGGAACTCGGCCCACTCGGCCAATCGCTCATTCAACAGCAGCGGACGGACTGGAGCGTGAAACTGTGACCAGAATAGCTTTTCCACTTCGGGACCTTTCTGATCCTTGAAGTACTCGGCTACATCAGCAGCACTTGCAGCCAGATCCATGTAGGCGTCCGTAGAACTCCATAGCCCACTACTAGGAAAAGGCCTACTAATGGCGCACTGGTTTTGCCTACTAATGACGCATTACCAGTGCGCCATTAGTAGCACGCCACTAGTATATCTTACTAATGGCGCACCATAGGTGCGCCATTAGTATCTGGTATACTAATGGCGCACCAACTAGTGCGCCATTAGTATGTAACAGCATGCGCCATTAGTGTGCCTCCCGGGGGGCCATACGTAAGCATGGCTTTGTCATACTAATGGCGCATTCTCTGTTGATGCGCCATTAGTATCCTTTGGCATACTAATGGCGCACCTGGTGGTGATGCGCCATTAGTATGAATATTTGTTTTTTTTCCTTTTCTGATTTTTGTGCAGGTTTACAAAATATATTATTAGACAGAATATAAAATATATTATTAGACAGAATATAGACAGCAGCACACAGCAACATCAGATTCATCGAATACAATAGAAGATTAGTCTCCGAATACAATTCATCATATTACTCTCCGAATTCAATAGACCGAACAAAGATAAAACATTATAAGTCTCAAGACCGCGAGTATCGAGTTTGTCTTCACATTACAAGTCGATATTGATCATCTAAACTACCATCACATAGAAGAGAGTTGTTGTCATCACGATGAGCATCATCATGATCAAACTGGTCTTCATCCGGTTCTTCCAACGCTCCCTCCTCTCTCCCGCTAGATAGTGGGCGTATCTAGATTCGGCCTCCCCCCTAGTGGTGTACCCTTTGTAACTATTACCGCTGAAACGGTGAACATGTCTCCGACACTCCTCCCAGTAGTCGTAGACTCCGGGAACCTTACCCTTGTACACGACATACGACGGCATCTCTATGCACAAGCCAAACAACAGACAATACATAAGCAATATGTAAGTATGCAACAAAAGGATCGGAAGAGAAAAGCAAGACATTAATAGCACGATTCATGATCCTACTAATAAATAGCATCGATTACATCTAAGTTGAACGACTGTCCAAACCAAAGAGACATACGAATTCATTAAAGTATAATTACAACATGAGCCAATCAATGTTTCAGAACTACACATCACTACTTTCGACTCGACTCACCGGACATGAACGTGGATGAAGCCGCCGTCTGTCGTGATGGTCATGAAATCGCGGTCATTGTCACCCTGCATTTGTAGCATTTCATCTATCTCACTATTGGACGGTTGATATCTGAGGAAGAACTGCCCCGAGGTATGAAGGACATCTTGATGGATGATGTCCGCAAACTCTAACTGGATGCGAAAGAATTCTTGTCTGAGGTCCGCGTCCTGGACTGCCGACAAGCTCGCGGCCCAATCTTTGAGATTATCTGGTAGCAGAAGCTGATGATGGTCCCTTACGATCGCCCGCATGTGATGGAGGGCGTAGTAGGCATCCTTTTGACCGCCAGGCGGCTGCTTGACGCAGCAGAACTTCGTATTGTGTGAGAACATGTGCTTGCCGTACTTACGAACTGCCCTGGTGAAGGTGCCTACAGATTTGGCATAGGCGGGGAGAACATCATCAAGAACTTTCTTGACATTTGTGTAGTCTATCTTGGAGTTACGGTTCGGGTCTAAATACATGGCCATGGAATATTTCGGGCTTAAGAGGATGAGTGTGCAATGTGTGTCACTGCACAGAACATAGAATGTTAGAAAAAATAAGAACGATCGAAATCTAAGAAATCATATGTTACGGGGCGGTTAAGGGATGACTTACTCAGGAAAGTAAGCCACAAGGAAGTTATCCTTATCTTGGTTTGCCAGAATGACGCCTTTGAGGTGTGAACTCGCAACTTGGCGGTCCCCAGCGCTGCTCAAGTGCTTGGCACGCATGTAGAAGGGGTCGACTATCACGATGTCTGGGGTCTTGTCTCTAATGATCCGCATCTCCATACTCAGCGAAAATAGCCGAATGAAGGTGTAGTGTAGCGGATGAAGGTTAAACATAGCAAAGATGTCATCAAACCGCAGGACGATCATACCCCCGATGTCGCCATCCACAAAGCCCTTGCCCTCTGGCACCTAGGCCACGAAAATCGGGTATGCCCCTTCTCTTTGAGACGCCGCTTCTCCAAAGAAAGAACACTGTCATGCAGACTCCGCATAGCACCGGTTGCAGCATTCAGCATATTTGGCGGTAGCATCGCCCTACCCGCCACATGCACCCTCCTCGAGATATCTTTAGGTGAAGGTGGCCCGTCCTGAGCATAGATTGAACTCGGTACCGGCTGGCTCGCACCGGCGCCCTTGTTAGTCTTTCGTTTCCGTCCCTTCTTCTTGATCTCCTGTAATGGGACCGAGTTCTGCTCACTGACCGCCTTCTTGAGCATGTTGGGGCTAATAATATTTCGCACCTCAGCTATCTGAGGCTCGGTGAAGGCGGGAGCTGGAGGCGTGTCCTGAGAACTGAACGCCAGACGGCGCCTATTGCAATTGGATTTCTCTGCCGTACCAGCTAGATCGCGGTCGTCTTGGTTGGGTTCTTGAGAAAGAGGCCCGCAGAACTCGTCAGCGTACCCATGTTTGGCAAAGTACTTATCAACTTTGGTAAATGTACCGTCGTCGTTGTCGTCTCCGTCCGGATCCTGTGCCATAGGGCTCTCCGGATCCTGTGCCATAGGGATGTCCGGCAGGTCCGGTAGCGTTGCGGCGTTCTTGCCATGGCTTGGCACCGGCACGACTGGCGGTCTTGTCTGTGGGGTGGTGTCCCCCTCCCCCAAACGAATCTGGCCCTTCGGCCAAAGCAGGAGCCAGTTTACGCAGGTGCTGAGGGTCATCTCATCTTCTTCGTCGGCCCCAGCGGGTCGAATCGGAGGTAACAGCTCGTCGCAGCCTGGCAGCACCCGAACCACTTCAACCCTATACCTTGTGAGTGGCATCGGATTACCGTGGAACATGGGGTTGCCCGGTTGAACGATTCTGCCCTTGGCGACATCGACCAACTCGGCGCCCACGAAATGCAGAAGAGTGCAAGGAACGTCGGCGGTGCCCTGCGAAAACATGTACAGGGCGTCAGGGATGCCCAGTCAAAGGCAAGGAGATGAAGTCATCGGCCGAGAGGCTTGGTTACCGTGATGCCGTCGAGCTTGGCTAATGTCGAGGCACCGCCAACGGTGGGCGTGCAACTGACGGAGGGGGTGCTTGCTGGCGAGGTGCCAGCCGGCATACACCCGGGTGCATTAAGCTCCAATGCCCGTGCCGCCGCTGGAGACACGAATACCGCCTCTGCCGGAGACACCAATGGCGCCGCTGCCAGAGACACCAATGGCGCCGCCGGAGACACCAATGGCGCCGCCGGAGACACCAATGGCGCCGCCTGCGCGCTGTGCGAGTTGCTAGCCGTGAAGCTGGGAATCAGGGGAGGCCCCTGTTGGCCGCCCGCAATCCACGTCGTCAGCCCATGAATCAACGTAGGCACCATGGCGTTGAGCGTTCTTCCAAGTTGTTGTTGCACTTGCTCTTGGACAAGCTCCGGAATCCGCGCCACTTGTGTCTTGAGTTCTTCAACCTCGCGCGTCTGGCTTTCCGAGCTGGTCTTTTTCTCCTTCCGCACACCAGCGGTATAGTATGACCCCCATTTTGTGGACAAGCCTTCGCCGGTCACACGACCAGCTGATGTCGGCTTAGTGAGCTTATCCTTCTTTTTCATTACGTTCAATACCCTATTTAAAGGGGTGTCGAAAGGGGAGCTCTTAGACGACCCCGCGCTACTGCTTTCAGTTTCCTGCGAAAGGAACGTGAACCATTTAGAAATATCGGGGATTAATTAGAGTGCAACCATATGGAGCTAATTACGCGGGGGTGTATTCCTTACCAGAAGAAGCTCAAGCGCCCTGGTCTTCGGATCCGTGGTAAGCTCCTTTGTTATCGGGTCCTCCTTGTACCGGGCCCTGACATAGTTCCTGGTCTGCTTGTCACCGCTGTATTTCTCGAAGCGGGGCGGTAGGCCTTGCTCGGCACGCTCCGCATCCTCCTTGTCTCATATAGGCTCCGCCACTCTGTAACCGTCGGGACCGAGTTTGTGTTCCCCTAAGTTCAACTCCCGCATTTCTTTCCCCCACTGACTTGATTCGGAGGTTGCACTGCTCTCGCACTTGATCTTGAACTCCTTGTACTCATCTTCGCTCATCAAAGGATATTTCACCTTGATCTTCTCATAACTATCACCTTTATCAATCATTCTCTTCATCGCGCTTTTCCAAGTAGACAGGGCTGTGCTCATCTTCGTGAGGGCGGCACTGTTCACTTTATTCCCTGAGAGGCGTATGTTTTCAAATTCGGTGGGGAACTTGTATCGTTCGTGCAGCTTCGTGAAGAGGAGGTTGCACAAATTCCCTCGGTCCTTATGCCTAAGATTCTTGGTGTTGATCGAGACGGTGCTCCGGAGAATGCACCCGAGCTAAAGCGAGTACCCCTTGACTATATGTTTGGGCTCCATTGGATTCCCGTCGGAGTCCACTTGAGTGAATTCCTCCTTGAGGGTGCCGAGCGCATTCGGGCGCCGGTCCTTCCTTTGCTTCTTCGGTTGGCTGCCATCTGAGTGTGCGCCGCCATCATCAGTGGTGGCATCCTCGGCGGCACCATCAGTGGTGTCATCCCCGACGCCACTAGGGGTTGTGTAATCAGGATCGGTGTCTTCCGCGGCGTCCTCATAGCGGTGAGGTTGTTCCTCCATCTCCTGGGACAGCTCCCAGAATTTCTTGCCGCCCGAACCACCGGCCTCATCGTTGTGGGCCATGTTTCGCTCTAAATAGGAAAAAAGTTTGGTCAAAAAGTTGGTTATTGTCAAGGAACAAGATCATGGTCTCATCATTTAGGGTTTGTCGACACCAAGGCACCCTAAAAGCCTAAGCTTTCATCATTTAGGGTTTGTCGACGCCGAGGCACCCTAAAAGCCTAAGCGTACATCATTTAGGTTCTCATCGACACCGAGGCATCCGGGGCAGCCAAGTTAAGTTTTCATCATTTAGGGTTTATCGATGCCGAGGCACCCTAGGTTGGGCCTAATCACTTGGCACTAATCACTTGGCTCTATTGCCACCTATGGTTTAATGCAGCAAGAATAAAGGGGCAGTTGATCCTACTTAACTAAGTACTAAGATACCCCGGCCCATGCATTAGTAGCAAGTACCTCATATGTCCGATTTTTAGCAAAGTCATGCTAAAATTCACGGAAAATTTCAGCATGACCTTTGCTAAAAAATAGGACATATGGAGTACCCGAATTTGCCGGAACGGAAGTTAATCGACATTCCGGCAAACTCAAGGGCCTCTTGGGGTACCTGCAAAATCATCACGACACAATGGTCGGAGACAAAACCTAGCCACAGACCATATGGTCCTCTGCTTTCATATGGACAAAAATCAGCTCAACTTATGTGAGCTTCCATTCCAGATATAATATGTCACCCAACAAAAAATTATAGTGTATGGATCATGGCATTTTTTATTCTACATTTTTATTCTATGGATCATGCCAGGAAATTATAGTCTATGTCATTTTCTGAAACATATTTTTGCCATGGCAATTTTGAATCAATAGACATACTTCTCAAAAGAGGCATGATCAAATTCTGGTGCCCTTGACTTACTAGTATTTATCTCTTATAACTGATGAATGTGCATTGAGTCCAGAAGCAAAGACTCTACAGTGAAATGAAAAAAACCTTGGAAATATATTTATGATAACTCTAAATGGATCAGAAGGTGCAGATGCACTTGTAAAAAAAAGTATGCATTTGCAGCAGCTTTGCTCTGATTATGACACCATTCTGTTAAGAAGGAAAAATAACATTATCATCCCAATTCATGGTTGACCAGTTTAGAACTAATGCACATTGACCACATAATATTATTTTGCAACCACTCAGTTTGTCCTTGACTGGGACACTTGAAGCACAAAACAACTAATGCAGAGCTAGGTCTACTTTGGTTCTGATGCATAGGTCTACTCTGGTGCAATGTGGGGTTTTTTACTTAGAAAATACAAAACTTCTATTATTGTTTTTATTTTTAACCAGAGCCTAACCACCTCTACAGTTTACAAACTAATTCAGATAATCACTAATCAAGAAGATTGGTGATACATATGATGGAATTGTCAGTTTAGTGTTCCACTATGATGCATTGGTTCACCTGTGATTTCCTGAATGGCACTGGCCATACCTTTGGTCATTTTCGTTGTAAATATTCCAGAGTTTGACTGCAACGATGCTTAAACAGCAAGCTATTATCGAACCTCAACTAATAAAATTGTTGTGTGTTTGGACCATACACTAGAAAGCCTCACTGTCTGGCTTTCAAACTGTTAACCTGTTGTACTGTAAGTATAAAAGATAACAAACTAACATATGGAGATTGTGAGAGAACCTAGAAAAATGCACTCCTCTTATAGTGATGCACAAACTAGAAACTGTATACCAAACACACAAATAGAAACCCAGCTCCAGGAACTAGAGTAGCATATTCAGTAAATCAACTTGTAGTGGGAAGTACAGCAAGTTAAATCAAGTAGTCAAAGACAATAGGATTAGTGTACTGAACCACGGAGCAGAGGTGGAGCGGAGACCGGAGTTGAGGTGGCCGGAGTTGAGGAAGACGACGGCGACCCGAGGAAGAGGACGAGGTGGATCCGGTGCTGTGCGGCTCCTCGGCGATGGCGGATCCGGTGCAGTCTCCCTCCTGGATCGGCTGCGACGCGAACAAGGACACTGTTACTGCTCTGCTCTTCTCTATGTAGCAAATCGACAGTAGCCAAGAACAGACCTTCCCAGCGGCGAGGTCCCGATGCGCAGCGCCGACAAGATGGCGGACCCGGCCTTGCTCCGCAGCCACGGCAGGAAAGCACCGTCCTCCTTCACCTGCGGGGCGGCAAATTTGATTCCATCGACATTCAGCAAAGGGGCGGGGGGACGGGGGGATTTCTTCCTCTCTTTGTTTGCTTGCAGTGAACCCTAGCTAGCCCAGATAGCTCACCTTGGGGATGGCTGCGAGGGGAGCCGGAGCTGGTGTGGAGTGGGCGCGGGGGTCGTTGAAGCGGGCGCAGGGGAGCCGGAGCGGGTATGGAGCGGGCGCGGGGGTCGTTGGAGCGGGCCGGGGCCGGCAGCGGTGGCGGCGGCTAGGAACCCTAGTTGTCGCGCTCGGGAGCGAGGTTGACGCGGGCGTGGCCGCGGGGGGAGGGGGACGGCGAGGGCGCGGGCGGGGGGGGGGGGGGGGGGGGGGGGGGGGGGGGGGGGGGGGGGGGGGAAGCGAGCACGGCCAGGGACGGCGAGCAGGGGGGAAGTGGTGGGCGGTGGTGGTCAGGCGCGGGTGAGACGAGGCAGGGGAGGGATTAGAGAGAAATGGAGATTGGGGATTTTAGTGTGGGGGGAGGCTTAGCAATGGCGCACCACCCAGGGGTGCGCCATAAGTACATCCATAGCAATGGCGCACCACCGAGGGGTGCGCCATAAGTAATTTAATCTAGCCCGACTTGTCAGGTTATATACCACCTAACCCTATCTACAACAGTCCCCGCCCACTAGCCTGACTGGTCAATACGCAGCACACACCAAGAGGTCCTGGGTTCGATTCCCAGGCTCCCCAATATTTTTTTATGCATTTTAAATCCTGTTTGATATTTATTTGTGTTTAAATATGTTCAAACTTGTTTAAATCATAACAGTAATAATTTTTTATAAAAACAGTAATAACCCCCCCAGGGGTGCGGGGGCCGGGTGCTCGGCGGTGGCGGTGGAGCGGGGGAGGGTTGCGGTGGGTCGTCGGCGGCGGTGGAGCTAGCTAGCGGGGGAGGGTGCGGGTGGGATCGAGATCGAGATGGAGGGGGAATCGAGATCGAGATGCAGGGGGATCGAGATCAAGTGTCCTCATGAATTCAAAAAGTGCCCATGAAATTTAAAAATATTCATGATATCAAAAAGTTCCCATGAAATACAATCGAGAAATGAAGGCTACAATTTAAATACAATCGATCTTAGCTAGCTATCTGTTCACAATCTTCTTGCCCTTCTTTTTCGCAAATGGAGTTCTTCTGTGGAACGGACGTCCTTTAGGTAGGGTGGTCCTGCTTCTTCTTGTGGTGTATGCTACTACTTCATCGTCGTCGTCATGTTCGATCTTCGGGTCGCCGTACTTGTTGAAGTCTTGCTCATTGGCTACTCCATCCATTCCGATGATCTTCCTTTTGCCTCTCCTCACGACAACACGACTGGGCTTTGATGGATCGGTAATGAAGAAGCATTGGTCCACTTGTGAAGCCAGTACCCATGGCTCATTTTTCGCGGTGACGTTTGCGCCCGCGGTCTTGGATTTGGCTTCGGGTATAACCATGGTGGTGAAATACCGGTCTTCTTTTAGGACGCTCTTGGCCCATCTGACACGGAACATCGGGACCTTCTCTCCAGCGTAGCTCAGCTCCCAGATCTCCTCGATCCTTCCGTAGTATCTGTCCTTGTCGTTACCGGTGTAGGATTCCATCGTTACCCCGGAGTTCTGATAACCATCGCTCCTCATGTCCATGTCCGCGGTGTAGAATGTGTAGCCATTGATATCGTACGCCTCATAGGTCATCAGGTTGTGCTTGGCGCCCTGTCACAAGGCGAATATGAGTTGTTCTTCCACGGAAGAATCCTCATGTAAAGGGTACGACAGAAGCTTCTGCTTGAACCAACGCGTGAAACATGAGTTGTGCTCTTTGAGTATATCTCCATCCGTCCTCTATTGGCCTCGGTTATTGTACGTCTTCTCAATAAAGGTTTTGTGCTCTACCACCCAAGGATCGACCACGTCTATGTGTTGTAGCGCGACTAGGTTTGCTCTTTCAAAGTCGGAGAGTCGACCCTCGAAGTCGACATGAATTTCGCGGCGACCCTCACGATGACCCCATCCAGTGAGCCTGCCAAGGTGCCTGTTGATGGGCAGACCAACGGGGTTCTCGGTGCCTAGATAATTCGTGCAGTAGGAGATGCACTCTTCGGTCAAAAAGCCCCTGGCTATACTTCCCTCTGGATGTGACATATTGCGAACGTATCCTTTGATGACACCATTCATCCTTTCAAACGGCATCATGTTGTGCAGGAACGTCGGCCCGAGTTGGATGATATCCTCCACGATATGGACCAGCACATGCATCATAACGTCGAAGAATGCGGGCCGGAAGTACATCTGAAGCTCGCATAGTATCACCACGATCTCTTCCTGTAGCCTTCTGAGTTGCCTCACGCCAATCGACTTCCGAGAGATGACGTCGAAAAAGTTGCATAGGCCAAATAGCGTTTCACGGACGTGCGCGTCCATGATCCCACGGATTGAAACTGGAAGTATCTGCGTCATCAGCACGTGACAGTCGTGAGACTTCATCCCGCTGAACTTCTGCTTCGCTGGGTCTAGGTATCTGCTTATCTTCCCCGCGTAACCGTAAGGAAGTTTTACTCCTAGGAGGCAGGTGAAAAACTGCTCGATCTCCTCCTAACTTAGAGTGAAGCACGCGGGAGGGTAGTCATTTCCGGTCTTCTTGGCCTTTTTGCCTTTGCAACGACTTTCTGTGTCCTGCTTCGCCTCATCAGCATCATCATCATTAGCGTGAAGCTCCTGCCTGATGCCCATTGATTCCAAGTCTGCCCTTACTTTCGGCCCATCTTTGGTCCTCTCTGGCATGTTGAGCAGGGTACCAAGCAGACTCTCGCACACGTTCTTCGTGATATGCATGACATCAAGGCTGTGAGGCACACGGTGGATCTTCCAGTATGGCAAGTCCCAGAAAACAGACCTCGTTTTCCGTACCTTCAGCAGCGGCTCTGGCGCCTTTCGCTTCTTTCCCGGCTCTGGCGCCTTTTGCTTCTTTCCCGGCAGTGGGCAGTCTTTCCAATTTTTCAACAGCTCGTCTATTTCCTCGCCGCTCCTCGTACACGGGAGGTTTCGGGGTTCGGTTTCACCATCGAACAGATCCTTGCGTTTCCTCCACAGGTCATTGTCGCGAAGCCACCTTCGATGTCCCATGAACACGGTTTTCGAAGACCCAGGATCTCTATCTAGCTGGCGATACGTTGTGTCATCCATGCACCTTACGCATCCAGAAAATCCGTGGACTACCTGCCCCGCGAGATATACGTAACCGAGATAGTCGTGCACCGTCGTGAGCAGTGCGGCTCTCATAGGGAAATATTCTTTCTCTGCGGCGTCCCACATATTGGCTGGCGTTTTCCACAGCGTGTCTAGCTCCTCCTTCAGCAGCCCCAGATACAGATTGCTGTCGTTCCCTGGTTGTTTCGGCCCTTCAATTAGCATACTCATGTGAATGTACTTCCTCTTCATGCACAACCAGTGGGAAGGTTGTACATCCACACAAACACAGGCCAGGTGCTATGTGTGCTTCTCTGGCTGCCAAACGGATTGACTCCATCGGAACTCGCGCCCAGCACCATGTTCCTTGGATCCTTCCCAAATTCTGGGTATTCGAAGTTCAACGCTTGCCACTGGCTCGCATCCTTAGGGTGACACAGCATCTTGTCTTTTTTATTTATCTCCAGATCATTTCCGTCATCTTCCCGCTTCTTCTCCTCCCTATCCGCGTGCCAACGCAGGAGCTTTGCTACCTTAGGGTCCGCGAAATACCGCTGCAGACGAGGAGTGATCGGAAAGTACCACACCGATTTTCGAGGAGCTTTCTTCCTCTTCTTGTATCGAGTGACGCCACACACTGGACATATGGTAGACTCCGCGTGCTCGTCCCGATAAATGATACAATTGTTCATGCACACATGGTATTTCACGTGCGGTAAATCCAGAGGACACACGATTTTCTTCGCCTCCTCGAAACTGGTCGGGCACTTGTTCCCCTTGGGAAGACGTTCGTGCGAGAATGACATGTTCTCGTCGAAGCATGCGTTGGTCATTTTGTGTTTTACCTTCATCTCCAGAGCCATGAGCGTTACTTTCAGGTGGGTATCCTCGGGCCTGCATCCTTCATACAATGGAGTAACCGCGTCTATCTCCAGTTGATCCAGCTTGGCTTTCTCTCGGGCGGCAGCTCTTGCGCTATCCGTCTGCTTGAGAAGCAGCTCTTGAATATGAGGGTCCTGCACCCAGCCTCTATCGTCGTCTGCTCCGGCATCTTCATCTTCATGATCATGCCCTTCGTCTTGATCTTCCTCATCATCATGTACGACATCTTCTACATGATGACTGTGTACAACATCACCGTCGTGATCATGTCCTGGAGATTCTTCGTCTTCTCACCCGCCCTCGCCGCGGTGGTACTTGTCTTGTTGCCCTTCCTCATTTCTTGCCCGGCCATGGACGACTTCATAGTCATCTTCATCACCTTGCCACCGATAGCCATCCATGAAACCACGCAAGAGAAGGTGGTCCCGCACCTGCCTGGAATCCGGGTCCGCAATAAGGCTCTTCAGCTTGCATCTTCGACACGGACATCTTATCTCCGTCTCCTTCTTTTGAAGCATCTCGGCCTTCGTGGAGCTCAAAAACCTATTCACGATGCCTTCAGTCATCGTGCGGACCATGGTCGCCTGCGGGGTAGAGCAAAACGATATTTTAGAACCAAGAAAAAACTTGGCATGACCTTCCCTAAAAATAGGACCAAAAAGAATGCATAGTGCCAAAATTCTCGCCGAAATGGAAATGAATCAAAACATTCCGGCAAAATATTGGCAACTATCGCATTTCAAATACCGGTACCTTCAAACACAAACATATATGCAACACCACAAGCACATGCAACACCACAAACATACATAGATCTAGCTAGGCTACAAAAAGTGCATGTGCACGTTGTTGGAGCGAGCTAGGGAGAAAAAAAAGTAGATCTACATCATGAAGATAGCTTTCCCCTTACTTACCTATCAAAAAAAGGTAATTTCACCACTTAATTTTGATGAATCTATGGTGGAAATGAGGTGAGGAGGAGGAGGCAGCCGAAAGCTTGGAGAAGGAGGTGGAGGGAATGAAGTGGGGAAAGTGAGTGGGTAGGTGTGGGGCTGTCCAAAATATCTTGTTGGGGTCCCAGGTTACTAATGCCGCACCACAAGGAAATGCGCCATTAGTAACCCTGGTTACTAATGGCGCACCTGCAAGTGGTGTGCCATTAGAAGTTTTGCAAAAAAGTAAAAAATATAAATATATATACTAATGGCGCACCGTGTAACAGTGCGCCATTACTAGTTTAAACTAGTAATGGCGCACTGTGAAACGGTGCGCCATTAGTAGTTTTGCAAAAAAAAAGAATAAGAAAAAAATTACAGTAATGGCGCATTCTCTGCCTGGTGCGCCATTACTAGTTAGAACTAGTAATGGCGCATTGTCGGCCTGATGCGCCATTAGTATGTATGGAAAATGGAAAAAAATAATACTAGTGGCGCACCCTGTTCTTGGTGCGCCATTAGTGTCTTCCACACTAATGGTGCATCACCAACAGGTGCGCCATTAGTATATAGTAGTGGCGCACTTCTTCCCTGGTGCGCCATTAGTATCAATCCTATCTATAGCCCTTTTCCTAGTAGTGGCCGGTCCAGAGGAGCATACTTCGGATCTCCGAACTTAGTCTGCAACAAGAAGGGCTTCCCAGACACGATATCTGCAGCTTGATTCAGCTCCTCCTTCGTCGCTCTAATTTTGGAGAGGGCTTCCTTGGCAGCCACCAGGGCCTTCTCCAGGTCCGTCGCCTGCGCCCGGTTTTCTTCTTCAAGAAGCTGGTAACGGTCAGCGGCATCTTTTAACTCTACAGCCATCTTGGCTATTTTTTCCTTGCTCTCGCAATGCGCGGCCTATTCGGCCCTTAACTCTTCGGCCCCCTTTAGAGCGGCCGCATTGCTACTCCTTGCTTGCTCCTTGGCTCGGGCAAGCTCCGCCCAAAGGGTCTCAACGATGGCAGCTCCATCTGCAGTCACACAACATATTAAAGATACTGGCATCATGCTACTCTTATTATGTGACAATCACCAGAGAAATCACTCACCATGTGCCTCGTCAAGCCGCTTGTTGACAAGCACGATGTCGGCGTCTGCCGAATCAAGTTGCCGCTTTAGCTCGGCAAACCCATCAGTCCGGCTAGCCATCGGAGCTTCAGCCACCTGCACATAAAGGCGGTCTAGTTATTACCTAGGACTATGATCCTCTGTTTGCCGCCATTTTTGACGGCAGCCAGAGTCTCAGGGGCTACTATCTGCATAGGGCACACCTAATGTATGTGGTACTATAAAAAACATACACTATTTCATGTACCTCGAAGCCTTTCAGTAGACTCATAAAGGCTTCATGCAAACTGCTTTCAGCGGATGAAATCCTTTCAATTACCATACCCATTAGCGTACGATGCGCTTCCAAGACGGCCGCTTGCCCCAGAAGATCCTTCAGCGCGTCCGACCGCACATTGTACGGACCCTTGTTGTCGCTCTCTTTAAGAGCCGGATACTGGGAATCCCGGGTAGCCAAAGGGTTATCCTCCGGCCTTAGTGGATCCGGAGATACCCTTCGCGACGACAGTTCAAGGTCGCCCGCTTTGTGAGGCGAGGTGTCGGGGGGAGGTGTTTCGCTCTCCATCATCTCTGGAAATCCCCCGAAGACGAACTCTGTCGAGACGGGCTACGATCCGGACTGCAATTTATAAGCACTGGTTATTGTCTTCGGAAGTAAGGTAGGATATTTCCACTATTAAAGTACTTTTCGATTACTTACAGCTCGGTAGAGGGCTGATCTCCGCGCGGACACTGTGCGGCAAGAATACCCTCCGATGCAGGACCCTCTGATGAAGATTTCTTCTCCCGTTTGGAAACCTTAGTTTCTGGATCTTCAGAGGTAGTCCTCTTCCTTCCCTGGGGAGAGAGAATGTCAGATTCTTCCCTTTGATTGTCCTCCCTCGCGGAGGTGCTTATCCCCCCAGCTGGAATGAGTAGCGAGTGAGGCCCTCTTTGGCCCTCTTTATTCCCCCCATCATCTTCCTTCGAGGGTGCTGGATAAGGTGCCGGCCGAGCATCTTGTCCAATACCGGATTGTCCAAGCCTTCAGGAAGGGGGGCGAACACCTGATCATCATCGCCTTTGTTATCTAGTCCTGGTAAAAGAGAGGCTCTTTAGAATGATGCCATGATAAATAAAAGGCAGCAGGTTCGGCATGGGATTACTTACTTGGGCAGCGGGGCGGTTGCAGCTCAGGCCCACGTTCTCGGTGGTGTCCGGACACTCTATTTGGGGTCCGAATAATGATTTGTACATCTCTTCGTGCGTCATGCCAAGGAAATGCTGAAGAACTCGCGGTCCTTCTGGGTTGAATTCCCACATGCGGAGGGGCTGACGTTTGCAAGGTTGGACTCGACGAACCAGCATAACTTGCATTACCATAACCAGACTGAAATCTCCCTCAAAGAGATCTCGGATACGGCTCTGCAGTATTGGCACGTCCTTGGCTGGACCCCAGCTCATCCCCCTGCTGATCCATGACATCAGTTGTGGTGGGGGGCCCGAGCAAAAGGTGTGGGCAGCTACCCACTTGGCACTTCGGGGAGCTGTGATGTAAAACCACTCCCTCTGCCACAATCCGGACACCTCTGGGAAGGAACCCTCTGGCCATGGAGCGTCAGCGATTTTTCTTATTAAAGCACCTCCGCACGCTGCGTGTTGCCCCTCGATCATCTTTGGCTTCACATCGAAGGTCTTGAGCCACAGGCCGAAGTGAGGGGTAATGCGGAGGAAGGCCTCACACACGACAATAAATGACGAGATGTGAAGAAGGGAATCCGGGCCAGATCATGAAAATCCAGCCCGTAATAGAACATAAGACCCCTAACAAAGGGATCCAGAGCGAAGCCTAGTCCATGGAGGAAGTGGGAGACGAACACAATGCTCTCGTTGGGTTCGGGAGTAGGGACGACCTGCCCTCGGGTAGGCAGCCTATGCGAAATTTTGGCAGTCAAATATCTGGCCTCCCTCAACTTCTTGATGTCCTCCTCTATGATGGAGGAAGGCATCCACCGACCTTGAAGGTTGGATCCGGACATAGTTGAAGGTCTGAAGCACCTGACCTGAGCTTTGGGTGTTAGAACTCGAGGCAGGGGAAGGATTCGATTGAGCACGGGAGGAAAAAAATAAAAAGCCTCGTCCCCTTTATAAAGAGGGTGAATATCAGGCGTCCTCCTCGTGGCCGTTTGGGACTTGCCTAAGATCTAGGAGTCATACCAACAGGCACGGTTGGGTTACCCATGTTTGTATTGATGAGAATCCCGTGATAAGGGGGACACGATCTCTGCTTTGACAAGACGTGTCAAGAAAACCGCCTCGCATTATGTGCGAAGCTGGTTGAGAGAAACGGTTCGAATAATGACCGGGTCATGGCGTGATGTCATGTTGTCAAAACGTGTCAGCAGATTAGATTTGTGGAAATATTATTCTCTCTACAGTGATATGTGGAACTTATTTTGCAGGGTCGGACACTGTCCTTGTATTCAAACTCTTCCATGGTGTATTCGGAGGAGGAACCCGCCTTGCAATGCCGAAGACAACACTGCACGCCGGACTCATCGTCATTGAAGCCTGGTTCAGGGGCTACTGAGGGAGTACTAGATTAGGGGTCTCTGGACAGCCGGACTATATCCTTTGGCCGGACTGTTCGACTATGAAGATACAAGTTTGAAGACTTCGTCCCGTGTCCGGATGGGACTCTACTTGGTGTGGAAGGCAAGCTAGGCAATATGGATATGTATATCTCCTCATTTGTAACCAACCTTGTGTAACCCTAACCCCTTCCGATGTCTATATAAACCGGAGGTTTTAGTCCGAAGAACAACAGACAATCGTATCATAGGCTAGCTTCTAGGGTTTAGCCTCTTTGATCTCGTGGTAGATCAACTCTTGTACTACTCATATTATCAAGAACAATCAAGCGGGACGTAGGGTATTACCTCCATCAAGAGGGCCCAAACCTGGGTAAACATCGTGTCCCCTGCCTCCTATTACCATCCGCCTTAGACGCACAGTTCAGGACCCCCTACCCGAGATCCGACGGTTTTGACACCGACAGCAGTTGTCCATGTAGTAATAACATGGAGACATCTCTTGTTGGGAAGGAAAGTGGACATTTTCACCGATCACAAGAGCCTCAAGTATATCTTCACTCAACCCAGCCTCAACCTCAGGCAAACTTGTTGGGTCGAAATGATTCAAGAGTACAATCCAAGTATTGAATATACTCCAGGCAAAGCCCATGTGATTGCAGATGCTTTGAGCAGAAAGTCTTACTACAACATCCTAATTCTCAAGCCATTCCAACTGGATCTTTCTGATGCTTTTCGCAAGCTCAATCTCCAAGTTGTTCCTCAAGGTTTTCTTGTGAACCTCCAAGTCACTCCAACTTTGGAAGATCAAATTCTTGAGGCAGAACTACTTGATACCAAGGTGAAGAAGGTGAAACATGGTATTGCCAAGGGCTTACCCAAATAAAAGTGCTACCACATTGATGATAAGGACACTTTATTCTTCGAGGACCAGATTGTGGTTCCTAAAGGTGATCTAAGGAATGTCATAATGAATGAAGCGCACAATTCTCTTCTGTCCATTCATCCAGGCAGTTCAAAGATGTACCATGACCTCAAGCAGTCGTATTGGTGGACTCGAATGAAGTGAGAGATTGCTCAATTCGTGAATGAATGTGATGTCTGCCGAAGGGTGAAAGCAGAACACCAACGACCAGCTGGTCTCCTCCAACCTCTTGCTATTCTAGAATGGAAGTTTGACCATATTGAAATGGACTTTGTCACTGGATTTCCCAAGTCCAAGCGTGGGAATGATGCTATTTTCGTGGTCATTGACAAGCTTACAAAAGTGGCTCATTTCCTTCCAATCAAATAATCTATCACAACAGCTCGGTTGGCAGAGCTATACACCTCCAGAATTGTCTCCTTGCACGGTATTCCTCAGTTGATCTCTTCAGACCGCAGAAGCATTTTCACTTCTATGTTCTGAGACTCCTTCCAGGAGGCCATGGGCACCAACATTCGCTTCAGCACGGTTTTCCATCCTCAAACAAGTGGCCAATTCGAGCGAGTCAATCAAATCCTTGAAGACATGCTCTAGGCTTGTGTCATCTCTTTTGGTATGAATTGGGAATATTGCCTTCCATATGTCGAGTTCTCCTACAACAACAGCTTCCAAGCGAGTTCAGGCAAGGCCCCATTTGAAATTCTCTATGGCAGGAAGTGTCGTACTCCTCTCAATTGGTCAGAGACTGGTGGACACCAACTTCTTGGCAACGACTTGATCACAGAAGCTGAAGAAATGTGTAAAGACATCCGTGAAAATCTCAAAGCCACGCAATCACGCCAGAAGAGTTACTATGATAGAAAGCACCGTGACTTGGCTTTCAAAATCGGAGACCATGTCTACCTCCGCGTCTCTCCAATGAAAGGCACTCGACGCTTCGGTATCAAAGGGAAGCTTGCCCGGAGATACGTGGGTCCTTTCAAGATCATTGGCAAAAGAGGCGACCTCGCCTATCAACTCGACCTTCCGTCCAACTTCGCAAATGTGCACGATGTGTTTCACGTGTCACAGCTTCACAAGTGCTTCAAGACCCCCGAGCGCACTATCAACTTTGAAGAGATTTATCTCCAAGAAGATTTGTCTTATCATGAGTATCCCATTGCTATTCTTGAAGAAACCGAGCGCAAGACTTGCAACAAGTCAATCAAATTCCTGAAAGTGAAGTGGTCACACCATTCCGACCGAGAAGCCACCTAGGAACGCAAGGGTCACCTCCTTCTGAATATCCGGAGTTCTTTCAGTCCTAGATCTCGGGACAAGATCCTCTTGTGGTGGTGGAGTGTTGTAACACCCCGGATGTAACTTTCCATATTTGTAACTCCAACTCTTGCCATTTCCGGCTATGTGATATGATATTCCCTTCGTGATTGGGTTTTTGTCTTCATTTTTCTTTTTTTCATGTCATGCATTTCATCTCATGTCATCATGTGCATCTCATTTGCATTCGTGTTCGTCTCATGCATCCGGTCAATTTCCCTATTGTCCGTTTCACAATCCGACACTCCCACATGCACACGTTGCACCCCTCAAATCTTGTTTCATGAGCCGGAGAAAAACATTCTCGGAATGGGTCGAGATTTGTCGAGTGGCCTTGGTACATCACCTGTAGGCCGCCTGTCAAATTTCGTTCCATTTGGAGGGTGTTTGATGCCCCAACGGTTAACCGGGTAACCATAAAAGTCCCTCTCTTGTTGCAGCCCAGCACCCCTCCAAAACAGCCCACTAACCCATATAAGCCCCCTCCATGCTCTCCGTCATTGGATCACGATCGTGTGGGCGAAAATCGCACCTCATTTGGACTCTCCTAGCTCCCCCTACCTATAAATAAGCCTCCCCCTCCAAAAATCACGGGCAAACCCTAGCCACCCTCTCCCTCCGCACCGCCCGCCGCCTCCGCCGCTCGTCTTCGCCTCCGCCGCCCGGCTCCTTTGTCGTCGGACACCGTCACCCCCGCGCCTCCATCCCGCAGCACCGCCCACTCCGTCCTTCTCGCCGGAAGCCGCCGCATTCCCGTCCCGCGGCCGCTGGTCCTCACCGACGGCCGAATCTTTGCCGCCCCGTTCTAGATCTGGGAAGCCCCGTCGCTGATCTACCGGTCCCCGTCGCCTCCTCACTGGCCCCTGCCTCGCTACCATTCCTACATCGCCGGAGCCCCGCCAGTGTTGTCGTCTCGCTCGACCTCCTGGATCGGGCGATGAGCTGGGCCACTCGACCCCGTCCTGGGCCTCCGCCTGCCGCTTGGGCCATGGCCCAGCTAGCCGGCCTGCTCCCTCCTCTGCACAACCTGGGCCGAGCCTAGTGGTGAGCCCCTGTTCCCTGCTTGTGCGTAGTTTATCTATCTGACGCTCAGGTCTGTTTTATTTTGGCTAAGTCCTCAGCATATCCATCTCATGAGTGCATCTTTGCCATGCCATATCTCCATGTTCATAACCCTGATTCATGCATATGATATATCAAAATGTTCGTCTCGTGATGCTCTTCATGTTAGTAGCATTTGCATGCATGTTACTATCAATTTTGATGCCTTTATCATCGTTGCAAAAGTGCTATATGATGTTGTCTGCTGGAAGTTAACAGATCTTGATGATTTGTCATTTTCATTGCATTTTGTGTGTGCATCCTATGAGCATGATGTCTTCATGTTTTATGAGCTCCATCATGCCATATTTACAGAGGTGCAAGACATGTATTTTTGTGAGTTATGTGGTGACTAGCACAAGCATGCAAAGTAGGCTATGTGATGTTGCTGATTTCAGACACTTAGTGATTTTGCAAAGTCCTTTTCCTGTTACATTTTGATACGATGAGATCCATGCACATTTTGAGTTAGCTCAGTAAGCATATTTTGTAGATGTGGTGTTGCTCTATCCATTAATGCCTCTGGTTGTAATTATGGAGTACTATAGCTTGTCATTATCATGCTCTGCTTTTGCTAAATATTGTTCCTGGCAGATTGTTAACATGAGATTCAACTTTGCCATGGGTGTTGCTAGTGATCCATGTGCCCTATTGTGACGCCCCGAGACCGATGCGCCAGGTGTCTCCCAGTTGTTCACCGACGTTGCCATGTCATTTGCTTGCGTGTTGCATTTCATCATGTCATCATGTGCATTGCATCATCATGTTTTCAAAACATGCATCCGTCCGGGTTCCCCTAGTTCCGTCCGTTCTCCGTTGTGAGACCAGACACACTTGCACGCGCTTGCGGCATGTCCGAAATAGTATTTTATAAGTGGCCAGAAAATGTTCTCGGAATGGGATGAGAGTTGGCATGCGGTGTTGTTATATTGTAGGTAGGCCGCCTGCCAAGTTTCATTGCATTCAGAGTCCGTTTGATAGCCCAACCGTAAAACTATAGCGGCAATATAGCCGGTCTATTGTCGGACGTTTTCGGTCTCCGGAAATGGTTGCCGGGATGCCTTATTTCCTCTCCTTCTCTTCTCTCTCTTTTCTGAGCCCATCAAACCCCCCTTGCCTCTGTGGCCTTCTGTCAGACCTCCTCTCCGCATAGTTCATCGACCCCCCACGCGCGTCCGAAAACTGTCCTGAACCCGACCCGAACAGTCATCACCCTTGGGTCCGGAACATCCCCAAACATCTACAAAACATCATCGTTTTCTTATTTGGACTTCCTAGTCTATTTTTATCGACCGCCCGATTCTGATCAGAGGGACCAAATAGCCCCTAACTTAATCCAACCGCTATATATAATGGGCAACCCTAGAAATTAGGGATCCTGTCCCATCCTTCCATCCATCCAATCCATCCCCGCCGCCACTCTCTCGGGATCCATCCCGCCCCCACCTGGTCCCATCCCTCGTTTTCAGCACTAGGCCAACCAGACGCCCGCGCCCCCGATCCCAAATCCTCTCCTGCTCATGCTAGTCAGCTGGAGGAGTTGTGTCGCCGGAGCTCTGCTGCCCTGCGCGCCCCTGCCTCCCTTCCGGCCTTCTCCTTCCCTCCTCTCCCTCGTTGCTCTCTCTCTCTCACCCGGTTCCCCCTCTCTCTCTTGTTCTTCACGCAGGAGCCGCAGCGCCATGGAGTCTGGCCGGAGTTCCTTCCTCGACGCTCGTGCCGACCAAGCCCCGCCGCCGCATGGAGTAGCCCCGCCATTTCCATCGCTCCCTCGCAGCAACCTGGATCTAGTGCCTCGCCGAAGTACATCGCCCTCGACAGGACCCCATCGCCCTCCTTGGCCGCTGCCCGTTCGTCGCCCCTTGCCGGATCCGCGACACCTCCTTGTCCCACTCCCTTCCCGGCCAGATCCGCCGCCTTGGAGACCCGCATCTCCAGCCGTCGTCCCCTGCCTTCGCCATCGTCGCTCCTTGCATCGCCGTTGCCTGGCGCGACCTCCTCTACTTCTTCCATGCCCCTGTTTTGCCCGAGGGGAACGAGTAGCGCAGCCCGTGCTCGATCCGCGTCGTCGCGCGTAGACTCAGCCCGCGCCGCACCAGGCCGAGCCGGTTCCCTGCCGGCCTTGAAAAGGCCCAGCTGCCCACGTCCCTCCACAACCGTGCATCGGAATTAAACAAACTTAATATGTAAAATTCTTAGAATTTTGTGTAGTTTCATAATATGCCACTTTTATCCTTGTTTGTAATGTTTAAAATGTGGTTTGGTTAAATTTGCTCCTATGCCATGTTAAAATGATTTAATTCATAACTAAATAACCGTAGATCCAAACCTAATAAACATTATATGTAAATGGGGTGGAAAAATGCCTAGTTTAACATGGTGGCATCATTTTGCATGTTTAATAACTCTAAAATTGTGTTCAGGGCAGAACAGTACCAAACTTAAAATATGCAGATCTGGATTTTCCGAATTTGTTGTTCGTTGTTTCCGGCCCCATTTAAACTTGCCTAGATAGGTAGTTTTGTTGTGCTTCACCTCTTTACATGCTAACCAACATTTAATTTTGTTGAGTACCTAAACAAGAGAGAACTAAATAAGTCACGTGGTGTTTCGTCAATATGCAACGGAGTTGCATATTGAGCTCCACTTAATTTGTAGGATTGTTTGTGCATTTTGCCATGCCATGCCTCTTTAAGCCGGACATGCATTATACTTGGTTATGCATCATGCCACGCTTATGTGGTGGTTGTTTACTATGTTGTTGGCTTCTTTCCGGTGTTGCTTCTTTGGGTTAGTTCCGATAACGTCATGTTTGTGAGGATTCATTCGACTTCATCCGTTTGTCTTCTTCATGGACTCGTTCTTCTTCCTTGCGGGATCTTAGGCAAGATGACCATACCCTCGAAATCACTTCTATCTTTGCTTGCTAGTTGCTCGCTCTATTCCTATGCCGCGATTCCTACCACTTGCTTTTATCATGCCTCCCATATTGCCATGTCAAGCCTCTAACCCTCCTTTCCTAGCAAACCGTTGTTTGGCTATGTTACCGCTATGCTCAGCCCCTCTTATAACGTTGCTAGTTGCAGGTGAAGATGGAGTTTGTTCCATGTTGGAACATGGATTTGTTGGGATATCACAATATGTCTTATTTAATTAATGCATCTATATACTTGGTAAAGGGTGGAAGGCTTATCAGTGGCGCACCTACTTTGGCCATTAATGGCGCACTACAGGTGTGCCACTATCATCACGCCACTAGTAACATATACTAATGGCGCACCCCTGGTGCACCATTAGTATACCAGACTATAGTGGCGCACCAGGCAGTGCGCCATTAGTAAGTCACACGGTGCGCCATTAGTATGCCTCCCATGGGGCCATATTTACCTTGTGCTCTGGGTTACTAATGGTGCACTAACTGATAATGCGCCACTAGTGTGTTTATTGCAGTGTGCCACTAATGTGCTGTATGGTGCGCCACTAGTATGAATATTAGGAATTTTTTTCTTTTCTGATATTTGCACAGGTTACAAAATATATTACTGCACAGAATATAGACAGCACAACATATAAACAGCAGATTCATCAAATACAATAGAAGATTAGTCTCCGAATACAATTCATCATATTAGTCTCCGAATTCAAAAGACCGAACAAAGTTAGAACATTACAAGTCTCGAGACCGCGAGTAGTGAGTTTGTCTTCACATTACAAGTCCATATCGATCATCTAAACTACCATCACATAGAAGAGAGCTACGGTCATCATGATGAGCATCATCGCACTGAAACTAGTCTTCATCCGGTTCCTCTTTCGCTCCCTCCTCTCTCCCGCTAGATAGTGCGCGTATCTAGCTTCCGCCTCCACCCTAGTTGTGTACCCTTTGTAACTGTTACCGCTGAAACGGTGAACCTGTCTTTGACACTCCTCCCAGTCGTCGTAGACTCCAGGAACCTTACCCTTGTACACGACATACGACGGCATCTCTATGCACTAGCCGAACAAAACGTTAGTAGCAATTCACAGACAATACATAAGCAATATATAAGTATGCAACAAAAGGATTGGAAGAGAAAAGCAAGACATTAATAACACGATTCATGGTCCTATTAATAAATAGCATCGATTACATATAAGTTGAACGATCGTCCAAACCAAAGAGACATACAAGTTCATTAAATTTTAATTACAACAGGAGCTAATCAATATTTCAGAACTACACATAGCATCACTACTTTCGACTCGACTCAGGGACCGGAGCGTGGATGAAGCCGCCGTCTATCGTGATGGTCATGAAATCGGGGGCGTTGTCAGCCTGCATTTGTAGCGTTGTCTCTATCTCACTGTTGGATGGTTAATACCTGCTGAGGTAGAACTGCCCCAAGGTACGAAGGACACCTTGATGGATGATTTCCGCAAACTCCGACTGGATGCGAAGAATTCTCGTCTAATGTCCGCGTCCTGGATTGCCGACAAGCTTGCAGCCCAATTTTTGAGATTATTTGGTAGCAGAAGGTGATTATGGTCACGCACGATCGCCCGCATGTGATGGAGGGCGTAGTAGGCATCCTTCTGACCGCCAGGCGGCTGCTTGATGCAGGGGAACATCGTATTGTGGGTGAACACGTGCTTGCTGTACCTACGAATTGGCCTGGTGAAGGTGCCTCCAGATCTGGCGTAGCCGGGGAGAACATCATCAAGAACTTTCTTGATATTTGTGTAGTCTTTCTTCGACTGACGGTCCGAGTCGAAATACATGGCCATGGAATATTTTGGGCTTAAGAGGATGAGTGTGCAATGTGTGTCACTGCACAAAACACAGAATGTTAGAAAAAAGAACGATCGAAATCTAAGAAATAATATGTTACGGGGCGGTGAGGGGATGACTTACTCGGGAAAGTAAGGCACGAGGAAGTTATCCTTATCTGGGTTTGCCAGAATGGAGCCTTCGAGGTATGAACTCGTGACTTGCCGGTCCCCAGCGCTACCCAACATCTTGGCACGCATGTAGAAGGGGTGGACTATCACGATGTCTGGGGTCTTGTCTCTAATGATCCGCATCTCCATACTCAGTGAAAATAGCTGAACGAAGGTGTAGTGCAGCGGATGAAGGTTAAACATAGCGAAGATGTCATCAAACCGTAGGAAAATCATACCCCCGATGGCGCTATCCACAAAGCACTTTCCCTCTGGCACCTTGGCCACGAAAACCGGGTATGCCACATCATTCTCTCGGAGACGCCACTTCTCCAAAGAAAGAGCACTGTCATGCAGACTCCGCATAGCACTGGTTGCAACATTGAGCAGATTAGTCGGTAGCATCAGCCTACTCGCCACATGCACCCTCCTCGAGATATCCGTAGGTGAAGGTGGCCTGTCCTGAGCACGGATCGTACTCGGTGCGGGCTGGCTCACACCCTTGTTAGTCTTTCTTTTCCGTCCCTTCTTCTTCTTCTGCAGTAACGGGATCGAGTTCTGCTCATAGACAGCCTTCTTGAGTGTGTTGGGGCTGATAATATTTCGCACCTCGGCTATCTGAGGCTCGTGAAGGCGGCAGCTGGAGGTGTCTCCTGAGAACTGAACGCCAGACGACGCATGTTGCAACTGGGTTTCTCCGCGGTACCAGCTAGATCGTCTTTTGTAGGGTTGGGTTCTTGAGAATGAGGCCCCAAGAATTCGTCACCGTACCCATGTTCATTGAAGTACTTATCAACGTTGAATGTACCGCCATTGTCGTCGTCGGCGTCGTCCGGATCCTGTGCCATATGCATGTCCGGATCCTATGCCATATGCATGTCCGGTCCTGTGCCATCTCCATGTCCGGTAGCGTTGCGGGGGTCTTGCCATGGCTTGGCGCCGGCACGACTGGCGGTGTTGTCTGTGGGGTGGTGTCCCCCGCCCCCAAACGAATCTGGCTCTTCGGCCAAAGCATGGGCCAGTTTATGCAGGCGCTGAGGGTCATCACATCATCTTCGTCAGCCCCATGGGGTCGATACGGAGGTAACATCTCGTCGAAGCCTGGCAGCACCCGAACCAGTTGAACCCTATAAACGGTGGGTGGCATCTGATTACCGTGGAACACGCGGCTGCCCGGTTGAACGATTCTGCCCTTGGCGACATCGACCAACTCGTCGTTCACGAAGTGCAGGAGAGTGCACGGAACATCGGCGGCGCCCTGCGAAAATATGTAGGGCATCAGGGATGCCCAGTCAAAGGCAAGGAGATCAAGTCATCAGCCGAGAGGCTTAATTAGTTACCGTGATGGTGTCGAGCTCGGCTAATGTCGAGGCACCGCCAACGGTGGGCATGCAAGTGACGGAGGGACCGCTTGCTGCCGAGGTGCCGGTCGGCGTATTCTTCCCACACTCGGGTGTATTAAGCTGCAATGCCAGCGCCGCCGCGGGAGACACCAATGCCACCTCCGTCGGAGACACCAATGGCGCCGCCGATGCGTTGCGCGAGTTGCTGCCCATGAAGCTAGGAATCGGGGGCGGCCCCTGTTGGCCGCCCGCAATCCACGCCTGCAGCCCTGAAACCAAGGTAGGCATAATGGCAGTGATCGTCGCTCCCAGTTGGTCTCGCACTTGCTCTTTGACGATCTCCGGAATCCGCGCCACTTGTGCCTTGAGTTGTTGAACCTCGCGCTCCTGGCTTTCCGAGCTGGTCTTTCTCTCCTTTATCCCAGCGGTATAGTACTCCGATCATTTCGTGGACAAGCCTTTGCCGGCCACACGACCAGCTGACGATGGCTTACTGAGCTTATCCTTGTTTTTCATTACGTTCAACACCCTATTTAAAGGGGTGTTGAAAGGGGAGCTCTGAGACGACCCCGTGCTACTGCTTTCAGTTTCCTGCAGAAGGAACATGAAC
This sequence comes from Triticum urartu, assembly GCF_003073215.2. Classification (NCBI taxonomy): domain Eukaryota; kingdom Viridiplantae; phylum Streptophyta; class Magnoliopsida; order Poales; family Poaceae; genus Triticum; species Triticum urartu. The sequence goes on along the minus strand of NC_053027.1, from coordinate 525,852,408 downwards.
CATTTAGAAAATTGGCTTCATTAATTAGAATGCAACCATATGGAGCTAATTACGTGGCGGTGTATTCCTTACCAGAACGCGCTCAAGCGCCTTGGTCTTTGGATCCGTGGTAAGCTCCTTGATTACCGGGTCCACCTTGTACTGGGCCCTGACATAGTTCTTGGTCTGCTTGTCACAGTATTTCTCGAAGAGGGGCGGTAGGCCTTGCTCGGCACGCTCCGCGTCCTCCTTGTCCCACATAGGTTCCGCCAATCTATAACCGCCGGGACCGAGCTTGTGGACCCCTATGTTCAAGTCCCGCATCTGTTTCCCCCACTGACTTGATTCCACGGTTGTGTCGCTCTCGCACTTGATGTTGAACTCCAAGTAGTCATCTTCGCTGATCGAAGGATGTTTCTCCTTGATCTTCTCATAACTATCACCATTTTCAATCATTCTCTTCACTGCAGCTCTCCAAGTAGCCAGGGTTGTGCTCAAATTCGTGAGGGCAGCATTGTTCACTTTATTCCCCGAGAGGCGTGTGTTTGCGAAGTCACCGGGGAACTTGTATCGTTCGTGCAGCTTCGTGAAGAGGAGGTTGGGCAAATTCCCTCGGTCACAATGCCTTAGGTTCTCGGTGTTGATCGAGACGGTGCTCTAGAGAATGCACCCGAGCTGTCCCCCGTACCCCTTGACTATTTTTGGGGGCACCGTTGGATGCCCCTCAGAGGACACTTCAGTAAATTCCTCCTTGACGGTACCAAGCACATTCGGGCGCTGGTCCTTCCGTTGCCTCTTCGGTTGGCTGCCATATGTGCGTGCGCTGGCATCATCAGTGGTGGCATCCTCGGTGGCACCATCAGTGGTGTCATCCCCGACGCCACTAGGGGTTGTGTAGTCAGGATCGGTGTCCTCCGCGGCGTCCTCATAGCGGTGAGGTTCTTCCTCCATCTCCTGGGACAGCTCCCAGAATGCCTTGCTGCCCGAACCACCGGCCTCATCGTTGTGGGCCATGTTTCGCTCTAAATAGGAAAAAAGTTTGGTCAAAAAGTTAGTTATTGTCAAGGAACAAGATCTCATCATTTAGGGTTTGTGACGAATTATCATGGTCTCATCATTTAGGGTTTGTTGACACCGAGGCATCCTAAAAGCTAAGCTTTTATCATTTAGGGTTTGTCGACGCCGAGGCACCCTAAAAGCCTAAGCTTTCATCATTTAGGTTTTTATCGACGCCGAGACACCCTAAAAGCCAAGGTTTTATCATTTAGGGTTTTTCGACACTAAGGCGCCCTAAATGCTAAGTTAAGTTTTCATCATTTAGGGTTTATCAATGCCGAGGCACCCTAGGTTGACTGATATATATGTGTACTCTAAATGGCAGTTGATCCTACTGAATTAAGTACTAAGATACCCCGGCCCATGCATTAGTCGCAAGTACCCCATATGTCCTATTTTTAGCAAAGTCATGCTAAAATTCACGGAAAATTTCAGCATGACCTTTGCTGAAAATAGGACATATGGAGTACCCGAATTTGCCGGAACGGAAGTTAATCGACATTCCGGTAAACTCAAGGGCCTCTCGGGGTACCTGCAAAATCATCACGACACGATGGTCGGAGACAAAACCCAGCAAACTAGCACCACAGTGTGCCTCTACTTTCATATGGATGAAAAGGCCACAGACCATATGGTCCTCTGCTTTCATATGGACAAAAATCAGCTCAACTTGTAAACAAGAATCAGCCAAGACAAGAGAGGTGGCCATGGCCAGCAGCACACTGAACATCCAAACATCACTTCAGTGCATACTACACTTCAAAGCCAACTGATCATCATAGGCAGTATATGTATCAGCAGAACAGGACAAATAATGCTATATAACAGGAAGAGAGATAATTGCAAACTAATTGTACATAGAAAAAGGGCAAGAACACAAATATGATCATCTGAAATGAAGTTTGAATATAATAGCAGCAGACCAGAACTTTGTTCTCAAAGTGAGGTAACAGTGCTAGTGAATGCAATTTCTTGAGACCACAATTGTAGTTCGCTTGCAGCATGCAACCAAATAACCAAGCAGCAAGCAACCAAAAGTGCTCGTAACTAACAGGTGTAACACAGATAGAACTGGATTCTATGTCAGACTTTCAACAGGAACCGTGTTTAACCATACCAGAAGCCCATTTCATAGTCCACTATTCTATTGCCAACCATACACCTAGTTGGCCAAAAAACAACCTACTGTGAGCCCATGCTTGCTTCCAGGACATAGTAAAAAAATAGCATTTTGGTTCATGCAACATATACTACAGTTCTTTTTGAAATTTACAGTAGCAGCAGTAGTACTAGTGGGTGTTCAAAAACCATTGTAACTTTCAATGCATTGTATCATCAAGTAAATGAAATGGTACTGAAACATGGCCATTTCTAGCTTTCTTTGTCTCATTTACCCACAGCTCAAGGCCAACAGCAACAAGCAACAAAAGCAAGCAAAACCACCAAGCAACAAGCAGAGATCGATGACTCCTCACCTTGCTGTTGGTGATGGGGTCGGATGGATGGAGCAGGCCGGCCGGGAGGCGAGAGCAATTCAATGCCGGTCAGCGGTCGAGGAAGAAGTAGTTCGTGGTCCAGGGGAGACTGGAGCTGCTCGGAGAGGAGGATGACCACGACTGACGGAACTGAGAAAGGTTCAAGACGTCCCTGCACGCCAGCACCAGGAATCACCATCCAATCCATTAAAGGGGGGGAAGGCAAGAGCAAGAATGGAGCTAAGGATCTATCCAACCCAAGTTAACCAAGAATCAAGAAGAGATGGGGAAGGAGGGAGATAGCTTACGGGCTGACACCTGTGGACTGTGGCTGCGCTGACAGTGAGGAGTGAGATCATGTCGACCTTGACGGTTGTCCGGGACGGGGCGACGGCAGCAAGACTTTCTAGGCTCTGCTCGCTACTGGGCCGGGGAGGGCGAGGGAGGGAGAGGGCGAGGGCGAGGGAGGGCGAGGAGAGGGAGGAGAGGTTGAGGCATGGCGGCGGCGGTGGAGCAGGCGCGGGTGGACGGCGACGGTGGAGCAGGCGCGGGCGGACGGCGTCGGGTTAGGTTTGGGGCGAGAGGTGGATCTGGCGAGGAAGGGAGAGAGGCCAGAGGGAGAGGGCAAGTGGAGTGGGGGAGGGTTAGCAATGGCGCACCTTTTAGGGGTGCGCCATAAACATAAGTATACCAATGGCGCACCTACTAGGGGTGCGCCATAAGCACCAAGATAGCAATGGTGCACCTTCCCCTAGTGCGCCATTACTAACTTTTTTTTGGATTTTTAGTTGCATGTAATAAATTTTTAGAAAATGACCATAAATTTTAAAATGTTACGATATAAGTAGTTATTACTAATTTTCAAATACCTGCGTTGCAAAACATTTGTGAATTGGTAAAACATTTATGAATATGAAAAAATATCATCAAATTTGAAAAAATATTCATGAATTCAAAAAGTGCCCATGAAATTTAAAAATATTCATGAGTTCAAATAATATTAACAAATCCAATACTTTTTGTGAGTTCGAAAAATGTTTGGAAATTTAAGTAGGAAAAGGAGCACTGAAAAATAAAATACCAGAATAAACATAAATAAAAATTGGTATATCAATGGCACACCTCCTAGGGGTGCGCCATAAATACCTTGATAGCAATGGCGCACCTTCTCCTGGTGCGCCATTACTAACTTTCTTATTTTATTAGAATAAACATAAATAAAAACAATTAACGTACCAGAAGAAAACCTTAATCCCCACTGTTTTGAACAAAAGAGGTTACTAGATAGAGGACTAGAACAGAAGAAATTCCATTTCCTTATGTCGAAATACAATCGAGAAATGTAATAATTTAGTTGCTTGTAATAATTGAGCTTGCCACTGACACACACACACACACGGCCAACATGTCCTGATTCGATCTTAGCTATCTTTTCACAATCTTCTTACCCTTCTTTTTCGCAAATGTAGTTCTTCTGTGGAACGGACGTCCTTTAGGTAGGGTGGTCCTGCTTCTTCTTGTGGTGTACGTCACTTCATCGTCGTCGTCATGTTCCATCTTCGGGTCACCGTACTTGTCGAAGTCTTGCTCATTGGCGACTCCATCCATTCCGATGATCTTCCTTTTGCCTCTCCTCACGACAACACGACTAGGCTTTGACGGGTCGGTAATGAAGAAGCATTGGTCCACTTGGGAAGCCAGTACCCATGGCTCATTTTTCACGGTGACATTTGCGCCCGCGGTCTTGGATTTGGCTTCGGGTATAACAATGGTGGTGAAATATCGGTCTTCTTTTAGGACGCTCTTGGCCCATCTGACATGGAACATCGGGACCTTCTCTCCAGCGTAGCTCAGCTCCCAAATCTCCTCGATCCTTCCGTAGTATCTGTCCTTGTCATTACCGGTGTAGGATTCCATCGTTACCCAGGAGTTCTGATAACCATCGCTCTTCATGTCCTTGTCCTCGGTGTAGATTGTGTAGCCGTTGATATCGTACACCTCATAGGTCATCGGGTTGTGCTCGGCGCCCTGTGACAAGGCGAATATGAGTTTTTCTTCCGCGGAAGAATCCTCATGTAAAGGGTACGACAGAAGCTTCTCCTTGAACCAACGCGTGAAACATGAGTTGTGCTCTTTGATTATATCTCCGTCCATCCTCTGTTGGCCTCGGTCATTGTACGTCTTCTCAATAAAGGTTTTGTGCTCTACCACCCACGGATCGACCACGTCTATGTGTTGTAGCGCGACTAGGTTTGCTCTTTCAAAGTCGGCGAGTCGACCCTCGAAGAGGACATGCATTTCACGGCGACCATCGCGGTGACCCCATCCAGCGAGCCTGCCGAGGTGCCTGTTGACGGGCAGACCAACGGGGTTCTCGATGCCTAGATAATTCATGCAGTAGGAGATGCACTCTTCGGTCAGAAAGCCCCTGGCTATGCTTCCCTCTGGACGTGACATGTTGTGAACGTATCCTTTGATGACACCATTCATCCTTTCGAACTACATCATGTTGTGAAGGAACGTAGGCCCGAGTTGGATGATATCCTCCACGATATGGACCAGCAGATGCACCATAACATCAAAGAATTCAGGCAGGAAGTACATCTCAAGCTCGCATAGTATCACCACGATCTCTTCCTGTAGCCTTCTGAGTTGCCGCACGCCAACCGACTTCCGAGAGATGACGTCGAAAAAGTTGCATAGGCCAAATAGCGTTTCACGGACGTGCGCCTCCATGATCCCATGGATTGCAACTGGAAGTATTTGCGTCATTAGCACGTGACAGTCGTGAGATTTCATCCCGCTAAACTTCAGCTTCGCTGAGTCTAGGTATCTGCTTATCTTCCTCGCATAACCGTAAGGAAGTTTAACTCCTACGAGGCAGGTGAAAAACTGCTCGATCTCCTCCTGACTTAGAGTGAAGCATGCGGGAGGGTAGTCATTTCCGGTCTTCTTGGCCTTTTTGCCTTTGCGACGACTTTCCGTGTCCTGCTTCGCCTCATCATCATCATCATTAGCGTGAAGCTCCTCCCTGATGCCCATTGATTTCAAGTCTGCCCTTGCTTTCGGCCCATCTTTGGTCCTCTCTGGCATGTTGAGCAGGGTACCAAGCAGACTCTTGCACATGTTCTTCATGATATGCATGACATCAAGGCTGTGAGGCACACGGTGGATCTTCCAGTACGGCAAGTCCCAAAAAACAGACCTCGTTTTCCATACCTTCAGCAGCGGCTTTGGCGCCTTTCGCTTCTTTCCCGGCTCTGGCGCCTTTTGCTTCTTTCTCGGCAGTGGGCAATCTTTCCAATTTTTCAACAGCTCTTCTATTTCCTCGCCGCTCCTCGTACGCGGGCGTCTTCGGGGTTCGGTTTCACCATCGAACAGATCCTTTTCTCCATGGGTCATCGTCGCGAAGGCACCTTCGATGTCCCATGAACACGGTTTTCGAAGACCCGGGATCTCTATCTAGCTGGCAATACGTTGTGTCATCCATGCACCTGACGCATCCATAAAATCTGTGGACCACCTGCCCCGCGAGATATCCGTAACCGAGATAGTCGTGCACCGTCGTGAGCAGTGCGGCTCTCATAGGGAAATCTTCTTTCTCTGTGCCGTCCCACGTATTGGCTGGCGTTTTCCACAGCGTGTCTAGCTCCTCTTTCAGCAGCCCCAGATATAGATTGATGTCGTTCCCTGGTTGTTTCGGCCCTTCAATTAGAATACTCATGTGAATGTACTTCCTCTTCATGCACAACCAGGGGTAAGGTTGTACATCCACACAAGCATAGGCCAGGTGCTATGTGTGCTTCTCTGGCTGCCAAACGGATTGACTCCATCGGTGCTCGCGCCCAGCATGATGTTCCTTGGATCGTCCCCAAATTCTGGGTGTTCGAAGTTTAATGCTTGCCACTGGCTCGCATCCCTAGGGTGACTCAGCATCTTGTCTTTTATATTTATCTTCGGATCATTTCCGTCATCTTCTTGCTTCTTCTCCTCCCTATCGCATACCAACGCAGGAGCTTTGCTAGCTTAGGGTCTGCGAAATACGGCTGCAGACAAGGAGTGATCGAAAAGTACCACACCACTTTTTGAGGAGCTTTCTTCCTCTTCTTGTATCGAGTGACGCCGCACACCGGACATATGGTAGACTCCGCGTGCTCATCCCGATAAATGATGCAATTGTTCATGCACACATGGCATTTCACGTGCGGTAAATCCAAAGGACAAACGATTTTCTCCGCCTCCTTGAAACTGGTCGAGCACTTGTTCCCCTTGGGAAGACGTTCGTGCCAGACTGACATGTTCTCGTCAAAGCATGCATCGGTCATTTTCTGTTTTACCTTCATCTTCAGAGCCATGAGCGTTCCTTTCAGGCGGGTATCCTCGGGCCTACATCCTTCATACAATGGAGTAACCGCGTCTATCTCCAGTTGATCCATCTTGGCTTTCTCTCGGACGGCAGCTCTTGCGTTATTCGTCTGCTTGAGAAGCAGCTCTTGAATATGAGGGTCCTGCACCCAGCCCATCGATTGTCCATCATCGTCTGCTCCGGCATCTTCATCTTCATGATCATGCCCTTCGTCTTGATCTTCCTCATCATCATGTCTGGCATCTTCAACATGATGACTGTGTACTGCATCACCGTCGTGATCATGTCCTGGAGATTCTTTGTCTTCTCGCCCGCCCTCGCTGCGGTGGTTGTCTTTCTGCCCTTCCTCATTTCTTGACCGGCCCCCATGGACGACTTCGTAGTCATATTCATCACCTTGCCACCGATAGCCATCCATGAAACCACGCAAGAGCAGGTGGTCCCGCACCTGCCCAGAATCCGGGTCCGCAATAAGGCTCTTTAGCTTGCATCTTTGACACGGACATCTTATCTCCGTCTCGTTCTTTTGAAGCATCTCGGCCTTTGCGGAGCTCAAAACCTATTCACGATGCCTTCGGTCATCGTGCGGACCATGGTCGCCTGCGGGGTAGAGCAAAACGATATTTTCGAACCAAGAAAAAATTTGGCATGACTTTGCCTAAAAATAGGACCGAAAAGAATGCATAGTGCCAAATTCTCGCCGAAACGGAAATGAATCAACATTCCGGCAAAATATTGGCAACTATCGCATTTCAAATACCAGTACCTGCAAACACAAACATATATGCAACACCACAAACATACTTATATCTAGCTAGGCCATAAAAAAGTAGGTCTACAACATAAAGAAAGCTTTCCCCTTCTTACCTATCACAAAAAGATAATTTAACCACTTAATTTGGGTGAATCTATGGTGCAAATGAGGTGAGGAGGAGGAGGCACCTGAGAAAAGCTTGGAGGAGGAGGTGGAGAGAATGAAGTGGGGAAAGTGAGTGTGGTAGGTGTGGCTGTCCAAAATATCGAGCTGGTCTCAGGTTACTAATGGCGCACCTCCTAAAAATGCGCCATTAGTAACCCTAGTTACTAATGGCGCCTGATTTGCCCGAGGGGAACGAGCAGCGCAGCCCGTGCTCGATCCACGTCGTTGCGCGTTGACTCAGCCCGCGCCACACCAGGCGAGCCGCTTCCCTGCCGGCCTCGCAAAGGCCCAGCTGCCCGCGTCCCTCCACAACCGTGCATTAGAATTAAACAAACTTAATATGTAAAATGCTTGTAATTTTGTGTAGTTTTATAATATGAATCTTTTATCCTTGTTTGTAATGTTTAAAATGTTGTTTGGTTAAATTTACTCCTATGCCATGTTAAAATGATTTAATTCATAACTAAATAACCATAGCTCCAAACCTAATAAACTTTATATGTGAATGGGGTGGGAAAATGCCTAGTTTAACATGGTGGCATCATTTTGCATGTTTAATAACTCTAAAATTGTGTTCAGGGTAGAATAGTACCAAACCTAAAATATGCACATGAGGATTTTCCGGATTTGTTGTTCGTTGTTTCCGGCCACATTTAAACTTGCCTAAATAGGTAGTTTTGTTGTGCTTCACCTGTTGCCATGCTAACCAACATTTAATTTTGTTGAGTACCTAAACGAGAGAGAACTAAATAAGTCACGTGGTGTTTCGCATATTGAGCTCCACTTAATTTGTAGGATTGTTTTGCATTTTGCCATGCCATGCGTCTTTAAACCGGACATGCATCATACTTGGTTGTGCATCATGCCATGCTTATGTGGTGGTTGTTTACTATGTTGTTTGCTTCTTTCTAGTGTTGCTTCTTTGGGTTAGTTCCGATAACGTCGCGTTTGTGAGGATTCGTTCGACTTCGTTCGTTTGTCTTCTTCATGGACTTGTTCTTCTTCCTTGCGGGATCTCAGGCAAGATGACCATACCCTCGAATCACTTCTATCTTTGCTTGCTAGTTGCTCGCTCTATTGCTATGCCGTGATTCCTACCACTTGCTTTATCATGCCTCCCATATTGCCATGTCAAGCGTCTAACCCTCCTTTCCTAGCAAATCATTGTTTGGCTATGTTACCGCTTTGCTCAGCCCCTCTTGTAGCGTTGCTAGTTGCAGGTGAAGATGGAGTTTGTTCCATGTTTGAACATGGATTTGTTGGGATATCACAATGTGTCTTATTTAATAAATGCATCTATATACTTGTAAAGGGTGGAAGGCTCGGCCTTATGCCTGGTTTATTGTTCCACTCTTGCCGCCCTAGTTTCCGTCATACCGGTGTTATGTTCCTTGATTTTGCGTTCCTTACACGGTTGGGTGTTATGGGGAGCCCTTGACAGTTCGCTTTGAATAAAACTCCTCCAGCAAGGCCCAACCTTGGTTTTACCATTTGCCTCACCACCACCTACTTTTCCCTTGGCAGTCACGCTCTCGAGGGTCATCTTTATTTTAACCCTCCGGGCCAGTGCTTCTTTAAGTGTTGGTCCGAAACAAAGTCACTTGCAGCTCCACCTCGGGGAAACTTGAGGGTTGGTTTTAGTTGTACGTAGTGTTCATCCGGTGTTGCCCTGAGAACGAGATATGTGCAGCTCCTATTAGGATGTCGGCGCATCGGGCGGTCTTGCTGGTCTTGTTTTACAATTGTCGAAATGTCTTGTAACCGGGATTCCGAGTCTGCTCGGGTCTTCCTAGGAGAAGGAATATCCTTCGTTGACCGTGAGAGCTTCTGATGGGCTAAGTTGGGACACCCCTGCAGGGTTTTGAACTTTCAAAAGTTGTGCCCACGGTTATGGTCAGATGGGAATTTGTTAGTGTCCGGTTGTTGAGAACTTGACACTTAACTTAATTAAAATGCATCAACCGTGTGTGTAGCCGTGATGGTCTCTTTCCGACGGAGCCCGGGAAGTGAACACGGTCTTGTGCTATGCTTGAACGTAAGTAGTTTTAGGATCACTTCTTGATCACTTCTAGTTCACGACCATGCTTTGCTTCTCTTCTCACTCTTATTTGCGTATGTTAGCCACCATATATGCTAGTGCTTGCTGCAGCTCCCCATTACCCCTTTCCTACCCATAAGCTTAAATAGTCTTGATCTCGCGGGTGTGAGATTGATGAGTCCTCGTGACTCATAGATACTTCCAAATAGTTGCAGGTGCCGATGATACCAGTGCAGATGACGCAACAGAGCTCAAGTGGGAGCTCGATGAAGATCGTGTTCGTTGTGTTGTTTCGTTTCATGTTGATCAGTAGTGGAGCCCAGTTGGGACGATCGGGGATCTAGCATTTGGGGTGGTCTTTCTTTATTTTGGTTCTGTAGTCGGACCTTGATTGTATTCTGGATGATGTATGATATATTTATGTACTGTGTGAAGTGGCGATTGTAAGCCAACTCTTTATCCCTTTCTTATTCGGTACATGGGATGTGTAAAGATTACCCCTCTTGCGACATGCCTACCATGCGGTTAAGCCTCTAAGTCGTGCCCCGACACGTGGGAGATATAGCCGCATCGTGGGTGTTACACCTATGAACTTTCTTTTGCCATGCTTAGCTTCGTGAACATGTCTACTTCATGTTGGTTACCTTTTTATGCCATGAAATGCCTTGTGGTGAGTGAATTGAGCTTGCAAAGTTGCTATCATGAATCTGTTTCTGCCATGTCATGTTTTTCTTCCAAGTCTGAAACTGATAATATAACTTGCCATGTTTGCTTGGGTGCTACCATATTTTCCATGCATCTTTGGCCAAAGTTCAGTAGGGAGTTTTGTTCTATGTCTTTAGTACTAGCATGCCATGCTTTTTTTGCCATGATATGTTCCTGCAGCATGTTGTTTGCTAGCTCTAAACATTGCTATATGCTGCTTTTTTGACATGTTTTAGTATTTTCTCCAAGTCTGTGAAGCTGATATCATTTGCATCTTTGCCATGCTATTTTGAGCTTGTTCTATGTGATCTAGCAGGAGCTCAGTGTTCATGTTTTGTGGAGCTTCATGTGTACATTATGGTCATGTGCTTTGTTGTTATGTTGGAGTGTTGTAGCATAGTTTCTTGTTGCATTCTAGGTGCTATGATGCTGTTTATCGCAGATTTGCGTCATTCTTGTGTTGCTTGTCTTTTGCAGACCGTGCATCTGTTTCCGGTGATCCTTATATCGATTTCGACCGAAATCACCTCATCTTTCCAACGGCATACTCGGTTTGCCAAGTTGATGCCTTGATCATTTTTCCCTTCCGGTGTACCCATATGCATTGCACATCATATATTGCATTCCATGCCATGTATTGCATCATGTTGCTTGTGCATTGCACTTTGATTGATTATTGTCCCATTGCTTGTGTTCTTGCTTTGGGTAGAGCTGGGAGAAGAGTTTGTGAATGAGGAACCTATTGAGTACGCTAACGAGGATCAAGCTTTCGACAATTCTGAGAGCTTCGCAGGAAAGATGGCCATTACCCTCGATATCACTTCACTACAAACAAAAGACACATCCATGACATTTTGGGCCAAACAAAAAAAAATTATGTCATACTTATGACACTTCTATGATGATAATTGTGACAATACCCAGTATCATCATAGATGTGGTGGGCTCCTACTTCTATGAAAAAAAATCATGACAGAAAATGGGCTTTTCGTCCTGGGCGGGCCGGAGACGCAGCTTCATGACATTCTTTGGGCCATCCATGACGGGAAAAAACCGTGGTACAAGCAAGGGCGAGGAAAATATCGGGGTGTTCCACATTGCTGTCATCGCGTCGTCTCGATTCATCGGCGACGTCATCCACCTTGTTGTTGCCGCTCCTACGACCACCTCTTCCACGACAACAGGATTTATCCCCCGACCAGGCTGTCTGCCATCTAAAGTCTTCTTCCCCGCCACCGACAGCCATCGCACCCGCATCACCCTCAACGTATCAGCAGGGGCCTACACGGCGTCGCAAGAGAGGTGGTACTCTTCCATATGTGCTTAAGTTATTGATCTCACCCGGAAAATAGATCTTAAATTGTTTAATGTACTTTTCTTGTCCGTACCAAATCGTGGTGGCTAGTTGAATGCAAACATTGGTTGCGAAGTAGCTTTGTCTGGTTTGCACCTTCAGATCTGCCATGTCACGGTCACTATACTCGTAAAGCTTATGGTTTCCCCCCTTTATATTCACTACCATCATCGTAGGTGCTTCACTGCTTCGTGTCGTGCTAGCACTGCTCCTCAAGACCTCAACCCATCAAGCGAAACAACATGCCACTCATAATTCCAAAGCTTACATGTTGAAATACGAATCTGATATGATGCTCATATTACTAAAACAGAGAACGTTTAATTGGTCACCTAATGTTCCTATATTCGTTTCGAAAAGTATGTCCGCCACCCACTGGTCCAGCTAGTTCCACTTTCCTGATTTTACTCTTGATGCTTAGGGTTTTCCCCTTTTATCTACTCTACTATTATCTGCGTAGGTGCTTTCTGTTGTACTAGCATTACTCCATCCTTCAAGCTAAACAACACAACACTCAAAATTCCAAAGCTTAGTTGTTCAAATATGATTCTGATATGATACTGATATTAGTTAACAGACACATTTAATTGGTTAGCTAAAGGTCCCACTTGAGTTTCCAAATGCATGTCGCGACATATAGAGAGACAGCAGAATTGCATTTCTTTGTCACTTGTTGACTATACTTTCTTGTCCATACCAAATCTTAGTTGTTATTTCAAAGAAAACATCGGTTGCTAACTACCCTTTGCGCGGTTTGTAGCTTCAGATCTGCCATCCCACTACCACGGTCAACATTATACTCATCATGCTTACGGTTTCCCCATTTTATGATGACCATGACCAGCCTACGTGGTTCGTGTCGTAATAGCACTGCTCCACCCATCAAGGTAAACAAGCTTAGTTGTACAAATTCAAATCTGATATTATGCTGATATTAGTAAAACTGAGAGATGTTTAATTGGTTAGCTAAATATTCCTACTTTAGTTTCAAAATGCATGTGAGCCACATATGGAGAGACCGGAAGGAATAGTATTTCTCTGTGCGCTCTGGTTCATCATGGGTGGCCAACGGACATTGTATAGAAAGACTTGTAATATCTTCAATATGCTTGCTCTTCTGCTCTTCTTTAAGATGATCCTCTTCTCTTGCGGTTGACTGGTCAGGTCGAGTTATTATCCCTTAGTATATTTTGAATATGTCACGTCAGGTCGACTTGTTCTTCTTTACTATATGTTGAAGCTGTCATCTGCGAAGTATCATCACTTCTAGAGCTCTCATATTTTGAGTAGTAGGCCACATTATATTAATGCACACACCAAATTACAGCATGCATGGCACCTCTTAGAAGAATTGCAGAGATAGCACAAAGGGGTTTACTGGGAGGAAGTATTGGATTAGAATCACTTCTGCATTACAAAGATAATCTCACTTATTTTTATGTTTTCATGCATGTCAGGTATTGAACATTATCAAAATGAATATGAGAGTGGGCGTGCGAGAGGAATATTGCGGAACAATCCACTGGCTAACAAACTTGGCATGGTGGAGGATGGCCTATCTTATTCACCCATCAAGGTGCATGCTCTAACTAGGCAAGGTTGTATTGGTCGCACATATTTGGCATCTGACCTCTTTCATTACTTGTACTTTGTTACACATCTGCTTAGTTTAAGCATCATATATGAGTATATGCCATACCTATCCATTTTCTGTACCTATTCCATGTGTCGTCATACTATGCTTTTCCAGTCAAATGTTTTTCTTTCGTAATAGATGTCCAAAAGGGAGAGGGTGAGTGCAGATCCTCAAGGAGTACAAACTAGGTATTTGGAAAAGCTACTGATACCTGTTAAATCAGATAGATCAGCAGCCACAGAAAACACAGGCCCAACTGTACCAGACTTTACCCCTACTCCAGTGGCCAAACCCCTATTAGAACTGCTAAGAGCCCAGCGTCAAGTACTGTCTATGATATCAATTCCAAATTTGAACTCCTAAATTTCTGCATGTGCCTTACCTTCTCTCTTGTGTGGAAACTAATTTCAGATGAATCTCCTTGCTCAAAGGATCATAGGATCTCACGACAATACTGGGCTCTGCATTGCTCTTGTCAGTACCTCTTGCCCTTTGTCAGCATACTTACACTCATTGTTGTTTGATTATGTAGCATCATTGTAAATGTTGGCTTCTTTATCCTCCCTTTGCTTGAAATTATAAGATCTATATTTACTCTTAGATAAATGTAGAATTAACAGAATGGTTATGAAGTTTTGGATTGCTCATGTAAGTACCTGTTGTCATGTACTCCCTCTGTATCAAATTAATTGTTGATTAATTGGATGTATTTAGAACTTAATAGTGCTAGATACATCCATTTGAGCGACAAGTAATAACGGACGGTGGTGGTATTACTGTACATGCATCGCGAGATAGTTGATTGTCTAGCATTACTCTGCATCTTATCTGCCCTGCCCTCCACTTTCTCCAAATTATCATATCTACATTTACTCTTACCAAAATGTTGAATAAAGCCAATGCCACTTCACACGTTGATGTCTGCATTCCTTTTGTCAGTACCTTTTGCCTTGTAACGATGTACTTAATTAATTTCTATTTGATTATGTATCATCAGTCTGCACCTGAGCTTCATTGTCCTCTATTTCTTCCAATATTATTTTATCTATAGTTACTCTTTGCAAAATGTGGAATAATGGCAACTCTTATAAAGAATTTTCTTTGGGAAATTTATTGAATTATCCTTCCAACAACATGGAGAAGGGCTTTGTCCAGCCCGTGTTAACATGTAATGTAAGTTCATCCTTCTCAAGCCTTCAAACTTTGTTCTAGTATAGATTTGGATAGGCATCATTTCCTCCACTGCTGTTTACATCTGATTGGATGTTTGCAACAACTACCATTTTTAAATTGTAGATGTAAAAACATGTTCCTTATGCAGAACAGATCCATTTATTTTCTTATATAATTGTGAAACCTGTTACGTGTCTCCTTGTTTCTCTTTCAGAGTCGTATCTCTTATGTCAGGCAGAACTTTAGGAAAGATAATGAGCCAAACCATCTTGAGGACAGCGAGATGACCCCAAGGTCCTGTCTTGATGAAGACAGTGAGTTGAAGCTACTCACCAGCAGGTGTGAGACAACCTCTGTGTAGTCGCTGCCTCAATCAGTTCGACTTCTTCAGTATCAACTTAAAGTGGAAAGGCTTGCTTTAGCTCAGCTCTGACTTGAAGTCAAAGATGTAATGAAGATGTCAGGGGACTGCCTTGCGCACTATGGTGTCATACAGCTAGGGATGAAGCATCTATCTTTGACACAACTGAGGTCTCATCAGCTTGTTCGGCTGCTTGCGGGGCCCGACCTTGCCAGGTCTATTGCCTTCTGAAGTGCTCTTAGTTTTGTATATTCTTTTGTCGGCGCGTTTATATGCACTGGTGGCGACCTTTGATGCCCAGTGTATGTAATCCGCGGTCATGTTGCACTTTATTATCACCGGTAGCGAACTTTGATTCCCAGTGGATGTAATATGCCGTAATTTCTTTATTGTATAGTCTAGGTTTATTCTTTGGTCGGTATGCTGTAATTTAGGCCGGAAGGTTCAGTGGATCTCAGTGTTGTCGGTCTTCAGGCCGGCCCGTTACTCATATGGGCCAAAATGTGGGCCTATAATCATCTTGGGCCATTAGCAGGTCTAAACCTATAGTAGTTTCCCGCCTTTAACAGGCCATGGGCTACATATTTACTATAGTGACACTAGGCCTCCTACGGTCCGTAGAAACAATGGGCCTTCTACGGGCCATAGAGACAATGGGCCTTCTACGGGCCGTATCATCAATGGGCCTTATACGAGTCGTATGATCGATTGGCCAAACATGGGCCAAAAACAGACCGCATTATGGCCGTAAACGGGCTAGAGTTGGAGTCGTCCGTTCATGGGACGACCATAACGGGTCGTCGTTAATAGGCCGTATTTGATGACGCTATGAAAACGGCCCAACGTATTAACAGGCCACAAACGGGTCGACTGTAACCACGACTGAATTTGGCCCACAAGCAGAAAATGGCAGTAACGGGCCGTAAGTAACCGACTGCTGGAAATGAGCCCAAGAATAAATGGGCCCTGAGAAGGCTGAAAGATAACTTGGGCTGCAAACGGCCCAATGGATTAATGGGCCGTTAATCAGTATAAAGTGATACATTGTTCATTACTAGCCAGTTTCACCATGGGCCGTTAGTGGGCCAAGAGTTACAAAGGGCCTCATATGGGCCGAAAGACGTCATGGGCCATACATGGGCCGGAACTTAAAATTGACTGGAATCATATTGGACGGCCCAGATGACGCTACTAGGCCTAATTCGATAGGTCGTAACGGGCCCTGGGTTAGTGGGCTGTAAATGGGCTATAAGCGAACAAGCCGTTAACAGGCTTTCCGTGGGCCGGCCCGCCACCTTTTGACCAAGTCAAATGGGCCGGCCTTTTCACAGGAATGGGCCTCTGTTCGGCCGTGCCATGTGTCGACGTATCATAGGCGCCTTCGGTCCAATGAGTGGATGGCATCTATCCCAACGGTGAGCCGACACGTCTTTCCTCCAGCCAATGATGATTTTACATGTGGAACATCCCCATTGGTCGGGGCTGTTAGCGGGTTATCGGATCCAAAACCGGACCCGATAGCATAACGGCGTTCCGTTACGGTGGTTGCCACGTGTCGGTCACCCTTGACGAAAGCACTTCTGTGACGCGCGATTTATCGTCATGGAAGTGGACACTTCCATGATGATAATTTTGGTAATGTCATGGAATACTTCTACGACAGCACAGATATGACTATCTTGATTCTGTCATAAAATCGTCATGGATGTACATGCATGACAAAAAACGCGACCTACTATGACAAACACGTATCATCACGGAAGTGTATTTTTTGTAGTGCTTCTATCTTTGCTTGCTAGTTGTTCGTTCTATCGCTATGTCGTCCTACCTACCACTTGTTATATCATGCCTCCCATATTGCCATGTCAAGCCTCTGACCCACCTTCCTAGCAAGCCGTTGTTTGGCTAAGTTACCGCTTTTTCTCAGCCCCTCTTATAGCGTTGCTAGTTGCAGGTGCCTTGCAGGTTGTTCCATGTTGGAACATTGATATGTTGGGATATCACAATATCTCTTATTTAATTAATGCATCTATATACTTGGCAAAGGGTGGAAGGCTTGGCCTTTTGCTCGGTGTTTTGTTCCACTCTTGCCGCCTTAGTTTTCGTCATACCGGTGTTATGTTCCTTGATTTTGCGTTCCTTACGCGGTTGGGTTTATGGGACCCCCTTGACAGTTCGCTTTGAATAAAACTCCTCCAGCAAGGCCCAACCTTGGTTTTACATTTGCCTAACAACCTAAGCTTTTCCCTTGGGTTCTGTAGTCCCGAGGGTCATCTTTATTTTAACCCCCCCTCCCCCGGGGCCAGTGCTCCTCTGAGTGTTGGTTCGAACTGGGCGATGTCTGGCGCCCCTTGGGCAACCAGGGTCTATGCCAACCCGAAGTCTTGCCCATCCGGTGTGCCGTGAGAACGAGATATGTGCAGCTCCTATCGGGATTTGTCGGCACATTCGGGCGGTCTTGCTGGTCTTGTTTTACCATTGTTGAAATGTCTTGTAACTGGGATTCCGAGACTGGTCGGGTCTTTCCGGGAGAAGGAATATCCTTCGTTGATCATGAGAGCTTGTGATGGGCTAAGTTGGGACAACCTTGCAGGGTCTAAACTTTCGAGAGCCATGCCCGCGGTTATGTGGCAGATGGGAATTTGTTAATATCCGGTTGTAGAGAACTTGGCACTTGACTTAATTAAAATGAATCAACCGCGTGTGTAGCCGTGATGGTCTCTTTTCGGCGGAGTCCAGGAAGTGAACACGGTTTTGGGTTATGTTTGAACGTAAGTAGTTTCAGGATCACTTCTTGATCACTTCTAGCTTCACAACCGTTGCGTAGCTTCTCATCTTACTCTTATTTGCGTACGTTAGCCACCATATTTGCTTAGTGCTTGCTGCAACTCCACCTCGATCAGTACCTTATCCTACCCATAAGCTTAAATAGTCTTGATCTCACGGGTTTGAGATTGCTGAGTCCTTGTGACTCACAGATACTTCCAAAACAGTTGCAGGTGCTGATGATACCAGTGCAGGTGATGCTACCGAACTCAAGTGGTAGTTCGACGAGGAACTTGGTCATTATTATGTGTCGTTTCCTGATGATCAGTAGTGGAGCACAGTTGGGACTATCAGGGATCTAGCATTTGGGTTTATCTTCCTTTTATTTGGTTTTGACCGTAGCCGGTCTATGTGTGTATTTTGGATGGTGTATGATTTATTTAAGTATTGTGTGAAGTGGCAACTCTAAGCCAACTCTCTATTATCCCTTTCTTGTTCATTACATGGGATTGTGTGAAGATGACCCCTCTTGCGACAAAACCACCATGCGGTTATGCCTCTAAGTATTGTGTGAGGCCGCGCTCCACCAGGTACCACGCCTTGAGCTGCTCGTCGTCGCTCCGGAGCATGTCCGCCCCACCCATCAAGAAAGCCAGGTTGGTGTTCCTCTTCTTTGCGGCGACGTTGGTCCAGAGCATGTCGAGCTTGACAGTGTTGTTCGTCATCAACGCCGAGCACCGTGCCTCGGTTTTCTCTTCCCGCAGGGCGGCCCAGGTCCGGGCGTTGGCGAGGCAATACTCGATGGACTTTTGCACACGTGCGGTAGCCGACTTGGTGTGTTTCCCCTTCTTGGCCCCTTTGTTGCCGTCCGGGCGCCCGTCGGCCGCGCCCGGCATCGGCGTGTCCAGCGTGTACGTCTCGTTGGCCTTGGCAAGGGTGCGCCGGACATCTGCCCACTTCTCGCACTTCTCGATCCACTTGAAGACGTGGAGGTACTTGAAATCTTGGTCGTTGACTCGTTGTTGTCCTCGCAAAACATGGCAAACACCCGCACCAGCTGCGCCGAGGAACAACAATCAGCGGGCGCGCACACGGCGAAAAGAAAAGGGAGAGACTGGCGTGCCATACCTGATCCTCGATGCTGGCGCCGCTCTCCGGGTGAGCCGTGATCTCCTCGATGATCCCATGCCATTTGTTGCATGCCGTTTGGATGAGCCCCCAATGGTTCGCCATTGCCTTCGACCCGCGCTGCATGTAGACGCCTTTGAAGTAGGGTCAACGAGCTTGCGCTCGTAGAACTCGGCCTTGATGCACTCGCAATATGTGTCGACGCTCTGGTTCGTGCCGGTGATCAGGTCGAGGCAGACGACTTTCCACGCTTCGGTGAGGCACTCGTCCTCCTTGGACGCCCACTTGATGCGCGGCTCGCCGGTCCTGGCCGCCCACTTCTTCTTCTTCTTCTTCCCTTTCCTTGCCGGAGCAGGTGCCGGCTCCTCCTCCTCCTCCTCCTCTGGCTCCTCCTCGCCGTAGTCGAGCTCGTCGTCCATGTAGCCGTTGAGGTCCATTGTGTTGTCTTGGGCAGTGAACCCGGGGGAGGAAGTGGCGGCGGTCGAGCCAGTCATGATGATGTCGTCCATGTCGGCCTCCGTCGCGTCGGTGTCGTCGAGATGCGACGAGGAGGCTTGTGAGAAGAGCAGCGCGCCACGGTGGAGAGGTGGCATCGGGGAGGTTGCGTAGGCCGGCGGCGAGTAGGTGTACGAAGGATACTGCACGCCGGCGAAGGCGGGCGAGGGTGTGCGCTGGGTCGGGTGACCATGGGGGAAGGTGATGTTGGGGTTGAACCCGCCGTGCGCATCGCCGTCGGCGTAGCCCTGCGACGACGTGCAGCCCCAGGGTTGTGGCGATGATGAGAAGCCGGCCAGAGACCTGATGCTTTGTTGGCTCCAAGACGCGTACGGGTCGTGGCCGCCAGGTGGATTCATCATCCCCGCGCGAGCCGCCTCGGTTTGTTCGGCCGAGCGCTCCGCCTGCTTCGCCACTGCCACAACCGCGAGTGCCGCCCTGTCCCAGGCCTTCTTGGCGATTGCCCTGTTCCGCCAGTCAGTGTTGACAGCCTCCCGGCGCTGAACTTTCGTCCTCCAGTCGGCGTTAGACATGCCCGGGGGCTTGGACGGCGGCGCCCTCTGCTTCCTCTGCTTCGGCTGGGTGGCGGCGGCGGTGGCATCCGTCGCGGCGCAGCGGGCCACGTACTTCTTAGGCGGCATGGCGGCCGGCTGGGAGGGGAGGAGGAGGAGATTGGCGGGAGGAATGGATAATAAGAGGGAACCGAGGAGGGAAAGCGGGAGGAAACAGCGGGGAAAAAGGCCTCCTCTCGTCGAAAGAGCGGTCCCACGCCCCTTTTCGCTTCTGTCGGCGCCCCCAGGCGACCCCCGAGCGCATGGGTTCGGCTCAGGTTCACTGACTGTTATCTCGGCCCAAACCGGCGCTAAATAAGATCCTGGGGACGCGACTGGGCCGATTTTCGACCGCCGGCGCTAAAAAAACGCCTTGGGGCCTGTTGGGGATGCGGGTGGAGATGCTCGTCAAGGACACTCCATTTTTTTTGCTCGTCTAAGACACTCCATTGAAGAGTCATATGGAGATACCGATAATTTTGTGACACGAGTATAGTCGTGTTCATCAATAAAGTTCAATAATCTACAGGACTTGTTTATCTTTTTTTCACTTGTTATCTACAAGCAACTAGTACCAATCACTGTAATACTCCTTTGGAATGCAGAAACATATTTGTTAGCAAGCTGTAATAAGCATTACCTTGTTAATTTATCGACATATATGTGCCTGCTGCTGCCGTGCTTATTTTACTCCTTTGGAAGCGAGCATTATTAGTAATCTCTCATTTGTGGATATTTCATTAGTTGAAAATAAAGTGATTCCACTCGCAAGAAAAAAGTTAAAGCGATTCCATGATAATTTTTGGGGGCGTGCTATGTGTCCACTGGCTAATATTTTTAAAAGATCAGCCGGCTCGCGATTCGTCGGATTGCCGCATCAAGCGAGCCGAGTGTGCCTTCATAACTACAACACAGGTCTTATTGCGGAATTATTTCTACAACATAGGTCTTGTTGCAGAATTTTTTTGTAAGGGTTGTTTTGTCACGAAAAAATTTTACAACTAGAGTTTTGTTGAATTTTTGTTTGCAACTGAGGTCTTGTTGCAGAAAATTTTCACAATAGAGGTTTTGTTGTAAAACTGGACCCATCATAGACCATTGCAATAATGCATATGTTTCTGAAACATAGCCTCTGTTTTGAAATCGCGTTTGACAAAAAATGACATGCAAGACATCAATTGGACACGTGTCATGCGACGGAGATGGCGGACATGGCCACTACGATCCGCCGGATGACCGTAAGCTTTTCCCTAATTTTTGGGACAACTGTCGTGGCCACAGTACCTTAAAATCATCCGTGCATCAGCTGGTCCAGCGTGGCCGCAAGAATTCCGGTACAACTTGAACCGTTGAACGGTACTCCTACAAAAATAAAAAATAAAACAATGCCTTTTCAAATTAAAATATAGGTTCCATACAACAACAACACCGTTGGCCCCACTGACAAGCACCCCACACGGCCCAAGGCCCAAGCGCACCATCAAGTCACGCCGCTCGAGAAGAATGGGTCAACCGCTCCTTTCTCTTTGATCCCTCAAAAAGAAAAAAAATCATTTCTCTCTGGACTAAAAAAACCCTCCTTTCTCTCTGAACTTCTCTAAATCCCGTCACTATAGAAGGCTTGTAAGTGAATTCGATATCATGAGATGGAACTAGACACTTCATGCACGATTTATGCACGACGGGCAATCAGACGGATGTGCTGGACTTTCTACCAAGATTGGATGGCTTGATGTGAAGCATCCTGCGTGGATGTGATAAAAGCGTCGTGTGCATAGCAGTGTTCATCATGAGAAGTCATTCATACTGATCATTTGCATACTACAAGTCGATTACGTGACCAATATTTTTTTTATTGAACCTGCAAGCAGAAGAAGGATACAATGCGATGGATACATTGATCAGAGGGCAAAGCCCTATATATACACGGGTACAGATGAGTGGAGCGAAGCTCCTGGCGATCGTGAGCTAGACTGCATGCGGGACGGACGTGGGCGTGATTGGCTGCCGTCCGGCCAGTGGTGGACGTGTTCCAACAGCCCCCCGCAGCCACAGCAGGGTCGTCGACGATGTTGAGGCTGGAACGGAGCTCGGAGAAGATGGTCGACGGCAGCCCTTTGGTTAAGATGTCAGCGAACTGAGACGTCGAGGGTACGTGGAGCACACGAACGTCGTCGAAGGAGACGCGCTCACAGACGAAGTGGAGATCAATCTCCACGTGCTTGGTGCGCTGGTGTTGCACCGGGTTGGAGGAGAGGTAGACGGCGCTGACGTTGTCGCAGTAGACGATCGTCGCGCTCGCTGGTGGTCGGTGCAGTTCATGCAACAGTTGACGGAGCCAGCAAGTATCCGCGACAACATGCGCCACGGCGCGGTATTCCGCCTCCGCACTCGAGCGTGACACCGTGTGCTGCTGCTTGGAGGATCAGGAGACAAGGTTGTCGCCGAGGAAGATGCAAAAGCCGGACGTAGAGCGGCGCGTGTCCGAGCATCCGGCCCAGTCGGCGTCGGAGTACGCGACGAGGTTGGTGCTGGTGGAGTGCCGCAAATGAAGCCCGAGGTGAGCCATGCCGCACACGTACCGCAGGACGCTCTTGAGCATGGTGTGGTGCACTTCGCACGGGTCATGCATGAACAGGTAGAGTTGTTGAACGGCATAGGCGAGGTCAGGGCGCGTCAGTGTTAAGTACTGAAGGCCATCCGTCGCAGAGAGCTTGCACTTGGTGTCGGCGGGCGTGGTGACTGGCTTGCAGTGGAGCATGCCGGCGCGCTCGAGGATCTCGAGCGCGTACTGGTGCTGGGAGAGGAGGAGCCCGCCGGTAGTACGGTGCGCGGTGACACGGAGGAAGTGGTGGAGCTCACCCAAGTCGCTCATGGCGAACTCGGCGTGGAGAGCGGCGAGGATGGAGCGCAGCAGGTGGTCGGAGCTGGCAGTGAGCAGGATGTCGTCGACGTACAGCAACAAGTAGGCGGTTCCAGTGCCGCGCTGGAGGATGAAGAGCGAGGAGTCACACGTCAAGGCGTGGAAGCCGAGAGTGAGGACGAAGGCGTGGAAGCGATGTAACCACGCCCGCGGCGCCTGGCAAGCCCGTACAGGGACTTGTGCAGCTGGCAGATGTGCGTAGGCTGGGCGGCGTCGACGAAGCCGGAGGGTTGCTGGCTGTAGATGGTGGTGTCAAGCTCGCCGTGGAGGAAGGCGTTCTTCACTTCCAATTGATGGACGGGCCAACCCGACGAGACGGCGATGCTGAGGACGACACGGATCATCGTCGGCTTCACCACGGGGCTGAAGGTGTCGCCGAAGTCGATGCCGGGCCGTTGCATGAAGCCGTGGAGAACCCACCTGGCCTTGTAGCGAGCGAGACTGCCGTCGGGATGAAGCTTGTGGCGAAAAAACCACTTCCCAGTCACCATGTGAGCACCTGCAGGACGGGCAACAAGAGACCACGTATTGTTTTGCAACAAAGCACGATATTCATCACACATGGCGGCGTACCAGTTCGGATCTTTAAGCGCTTGTTTGTAGGTGGAGGGTATGGGAGAGATGGTGGGTTCAGTGGCAACAGCGGCGAGAGAGAAGAGCGTTTTGGGTTGTAAAAAGCCTGATTTGCCGCGCATTTGCATGGTGTGAGCGTTACGTTGCGGGGTGATGGGGACAACGCGAGGCGGGTGGGGCCGACTAGGTGGCGAGCTGGGTTCGGCGTGGGTGGTGCTGATGGAGGAAGTGGCCGATAGCGGGTGGCGTGGCGATGGGGGAGAGGTGGTGGGGGTGGGGTCCGGGGGGGGGGGTCCCGGTGGGGGGGGGTGGGGGACGGGGGGTGGGGGCTGGTGGGTGGCGATCTCGAGGAGGATGGGGCTGGGGCGGGATTGGTTGCACGGAGCGAGGCAGATACGCCGGCAGGTGCGGTCGGGTAGGTGGTGAGGCAGTCGAGGCGGATCGGGTCAGGTGTTTTGTGCATGGGATTTTCTGTGGCACGTTCGGGCGAGGCATTTTCTACGTAACGAAAGACGTGTTCGTCGAAGATGACATGACAGGAGGTGATCACTTTATGGGACTCGAGGTCGAAGCATCGGTATCCCTTATGTTCACGGGGAAGACCAAGAAGAACGCAATGACGGGACCGCCGATCTAGTTTGTGGGGTGGGGTGGCGTACAAGTTTGGGTAGCAAAGGCAGCCGAACGTGCGAAGGTGGTCGTATGTAGGAGCGATGCCGTGTAACATGTAGAAGGGGGTGTTGTTTGAGATGGCACGGGAGGGGCGTAGGTTGAGGAGATGAGTGGTTGTGTTGAGCCTCTCGGCCCAGAACTTGGGTGGCATGCTAGCTTGGAGGAGTAGGGTACGCATGATGTCTTTGCTGGTTCGGATGGCGCGCTCGGCTTTACCATTCTGTGGTGACATGTGGGGGTAGGAAAGACGTAGGCTAAGGCCATTGTCGGAGAGGAAGGAGCGGAGGCGGACGTTGAGGAATTCCCCTCCGTTGTCGCATTGAATGCACTGGATGCAAAGCTGAAACTGGGTGAGCACGTAGGCATAGAAACGGATGAGAACGTCGGCGACATCGGATTTATGACGCAAAGGAAAACTCTAGGAGTAGTGACTAAAATCATCAATGATGAGCAAATAATATTCATAGCCAGAACAACTAGGGATCGACGACGTCCATAAGTCGCAGTGAATAAGCTGAAAGGGAGAAGTAGTAGAAGAACTAGAGCTATGGAAAGGAAGCTATGGCTGCCGCCCAAGCTGGCAAGCCTCACAAGTGGCCGAGGGAGGTTTGCTTTTGTTACAGGAAGGGAAATCTTTAGCTAAACGAGATAAAGAGGCACGGCTAGGGTGCCCTAAACGTCGATGCCACAAGTCGCTGATGTCCACGGTGAGAGCGGTGGGCGACTCGCCGAAGAACGGGTAGAGGCCGGTGGAACTATTTGACCTCATGAGAGGGGTCCTGGTCGCCAGATCCTTCACAAGAAAACCGTGAGGGTCAAAATCCATAGAAACAAAGTTGTCAGTGGTGAATTGCCGTACAGAAAGTAAGTTCTTGATGACAGAGGGGGAAAATAGAACGTGGTTAAGGTTGAAGGGGCGGGGTGGGAGAGAGGCGGTGCCGATGGCATGGACCGGCATGGAAGAACCATCGCCGACCAAGATACATGGATGCTTTGATGAAAAACAAGACGAGCTCAAGTTACCTGCGTCGTTGGTGATGTGGTTGGATGCGCCGGTGTCGAGGTACCACTCGCCGGAGGCCGGAGGCCGCAGAGACAGGTTGTTCATGGCGGAGTAGAGGAGAGCGGTCTGGTCCCACGACGGTGGTGATGGCTCGGTGGGCTGGTGCAGTGGTGGAGTTGGCGGGGCACCGTAGACCGCTGGTGCGCCGTAGATCATCGGGTAGGCCTGATGAGGCACCCCGGGGCGTGGCCCGAGCACACCAGCGGCGTTCGGCGGCACCCAGGGAGCGCGCCCAGGCGGAGGAAAGGGCGTGCCCCACGGCGCAAAATACCCCATCCAGGGCTGCTGAGGTGAAGATGGCGCAGGGGGTGGGCCGCCGCGGCCGCCATAACCGCGCCCCCGGCCGCCGCGACCATGACCGCGCCCGCGCCCCCCGCGGTCCGAGCCACCGGACGCTGGCGGACGAGAGGCGGAGCCCCCAGTCGGCTGTTGCTACTGGTAGGAGCGATCGCCGGTGGTGGCGATGAGGGCGGTGGCGCCCGCGGTCCGAGCGCGCGCGTCGTGGCTGATCTCCTCCAGCATCAGACGAGAGCGAGCCTGGATGAAGGTGGGAAAGGGCACCTGCATGGGCTGCAGAGAGGCCATGACCCCGAACCGCGGCGAGAGCCCGCGGATGAGCTGCAGGGTGAGCGTCTTGTCGGTGACGTGCTCCTCGAGGTCGTCCAGCTGGTTTGCCAGGGCCCTCAGGCACTGGCAGTACTCGGCGATCCGCAGATCGCCCTGGACGGTGGCCCGGAACTCGGCACCGACGTGGATGGCGCGGCCCGCGAGGTTGTCGCGGAAGAAAGCGTCGAGCAGAGTCTAGGCGTGGTAGGCGGTGGTATCTGGGGCAAAAATGACATCGTAGAGTTCGTCCGAGATCGTACCATAAATCATGAGGAGGATCTGAAGGTCGTCGTGGCGCCATTGCGCCATCTGCGAGAGAGGCACGAGGACGTGGCTTTCCACGCCGGACTTGCGCAGGATGAAGGACATGATGCGGCGCCACTTGGAGTAGTTGCCATAGATGGGATCCAGCTTGAAGTCGATGTGGGCGCTGATGTTGACCGCGTGGATCGAAGGAGGAGGCGCAATCGAAGAAGACGCGCCGTCAGAGAGGGCCGCGCCGAGCGGCGAGAGGGTGAGGTTGAGTGGGGCGGTGGTGGGCGGAGCGGTGCGGTGCTAAGAAGAAGGGAAGCCGGTATGAAGGGCAGTGGGGTGGTGGTGGTGGGCAGTGGGGAGCTGGGGGGTGCTGCAGAGCTGCCATGGGGAGGCTCCCCGGAGTCAGAGCCGGCGTCGGAGGACTGCGAGCCCGCCATGGACAAGAGGGAAAGAACTGCTCTGGTACCAAGAAGAAGGATACAATGCGATGGATACATTGATCAGAGGGCAAAGCTCTATATATACACGGGTATAGACGAGTGGAGCGAAGCTCGTGGCGATCGTGAGCTAGACTGCGTGCGGGACGGACGTGGGCGTGGCCACGATGCCTGGAGCAGGACGTGGGCGTGATTGGCTGCCATCCGAGCCAGTGGTGGACGTGTTCCAATACAAGCTGGTAACTTTCCTAGTTCTCGAGGGACCCAGTCATGCTGCAAACGAAGCAGTATAGACCGAACCAAGCCGCAAGCATGCTACCAGTCGCGAATTAATTGTCTGGAAATACCACAATTGAGGCATTACGTGTAGATTAGTATCATCTTTTCTAATTTTTGCATGTTAGTACCAAGTGTGAGGCTAATAGTTACAAAAAGGTCTAATTCGCGTATAAACGTGTATTGACGGTGTATTTGACCGACAATGTGGCATGTTTTTTTACAGAAAACCCCTTTGCTTTGTATGTAATCATATAAATGGCCAAATTTTTTGTGGGAAAAAGGCTGCTGAGAGGCTTTTTTTCGTTCGCAATTTCCACTACTGAATCGGACTTGTTTGGAAATTTCCGTCCACTAGAACAAATAAATAAAGGAAAAGAAAAATCAAGCGCTGGCAGATTGGATACGAACTGGGTGCTGACGAGGCCCGCCAGCGTGGCGCGGGACCCTTTGTCAGTGGCTGGATGGCGCGGGCACGGTCGTGTGGCCCTGGTTTTCGTCAAAAAACCATTGGGCTTTACATTTTTTTTGCAGAAAAGCTCCTGCCGAGGCGGGAGAGGTGTGGCACGTAAGTTACGCGCATATGACCCCGCATATGACTGGATTATTAAACCAAAACCCCTGCCTCTTCGACTCCGTCACCTCGAGTTCTCTCCTCTCGATCGTTCCTAGGCGACAGCAGCGGCGATTGGGACGGTAACGCTGATCGGCATCGAGGGCGATGGAGGCCCGTCGGCGAGATCCCGGGGAACGAACCCCTGTATATGCTGAGCATGCCCTCGATTTCTCTCTCCACTACCTCTGTCTCCCCTATTTATGTTAGGGTTTTAATCAATTGCTCGAATCGGTGACTTTGTACATGGTTTCTCCCCTGTGCGCATTCATCCATAGTGCTGGCTATGTACATGGTTTCTCCCCTATACGCATTCATCCATAGTGTTGGCCATGTACATGGTTTCTCCCGGGTTTAAACGGGCTCTGTTTTGTGATCTGAAATATTCGGATATGCCTCAGAAATTAACAACCCGTTGTACAAGATTGTTAGAACATATTTTCTCCGGTCAAAACATTGGATATGGGTGCAGATGTTTGTAATTTTCATGAACTGTACTTAACTGAATTTTTTGACAGTAGCTAACTGAATTTTTCGACAGTTGCTAACTGAATATTTGGATAGTGGTTGTGCGTACAGCAGTTGATTTTTGAAATTCGGAAAATTTATATAGTTTGCTTGTTGTTACTGTGGGAGTAGGCAGTGTTGATTTATGTTGTTAGAGTCAATTTATGTTGTTACTGTGGGAGTAGTCATTTCGGGAATTTACACTCAGTGTCTAAACTTGGCAAGAAACTGAATTTTCTTGCCAAGTTTAGACACTTGTGGTGTAATTGACTCTAATAATAAGTGAGGGTTGCATGCATCAGTCAATGTAGAGGTGGGGTGTTTGACCCCCCGTTTTTCAAAGAAGGAAATATATTCATGCACGTCAAAGTTTGAACTAACCCAAATCATGTGGAAAATATGACTTTTTAGCAGAGTAAAACAATAAATTATTGCTAGAATAGAATTTTTACAAGAGATTAAACCGCCATGTATAACAAAAATATATCGAAGCAACAAAGCATGTTCGTTCAAAAATAATTATGAATTACAAAAGTCAATTTGAAACACATGAATTCTTAAGAGTGAAGTGCATTGTTGGTCCCTAAACTATTTCAGGGGTGTCATGTAGGTCCTCAAACTATAAAAATCAGCATCCAGGTTCTCGAAGTGCAGTAAGTGTGTCATTCAGGTCCAAAATCTATTCGACCCCGCCTGACCGGCCAGCTAGCGCCATTGACCCGTGACACGTCAGACAGGGAGGCCCGCAAGGTAACATCGGGTGACGGAAATATGCAAATAAATTCCAGCGAATGACAAATGCACTTCACTCCGAATAAATTCAAATTCATGGTTTCAAAAATGTTCGTGAATAAGGAAAATTGTTCATGACGTTAAAAAATGTTCGTGAATGATAATTTAAAAAATGTATTCGCAAACCACAAATTAATGAACATACAAAGTCGCAAACGACAAATTTGAAAATATTAGCGATATTTTTAAAGTCGTGAACATTTTTTCACTATTCACGTACGTTTTTTCAAATCTTGAACATTTAAATTAATGAACATTTTACAAATTCATAATCATATTATTAAACTCATGAACATTTTTTAACCGTAAACGTTTTTGTAAATCTGTGAAAAAAATTTAAATTCAAACATTTTTTAAAAAAACTTTATTTTTCAAAAATTAATGAAAAAATTATGAAATTTGTGCAAAGTTTTTGTCAAATTGCAATTCGCGAACATTTTTGCCATATTCGAGAACATTTTTTCTGGTTTGTGAACATATCTTTAAATTTATCATTCACGAACAATATTGGTGGTTTGCAAACATATTTTCTTTTCTTTTAAAATTTATTGTTTGCAAACAATATTTTATAAATCGTGAACATTTTTTCCAAATTGATTTTCTTGTACTTTTTTCAAATTCACCATTCGGGAACATTTTCTAAGTTGCAAACCTTTTTCCCATATTCGCAAACAATATTTGTGATATGCGAACATATTTTCAAATTTATTGTTCGTGAATACTTTTCTAAAGTTGCGCATATTTATTTCATATTCACGAACTGTTTTTGTTGTTCGTGAATATATTTCAAATTTATCGTTCATGAACATATTTTATTTATAATAAAATTTATCATTCCCAACATTTTCTTAATGTGGTGAACATCATTTTTCCAAATTCATTGTTGGCGAACAGTTTTCTAAAGTCGTGAACATTTTTCTATATCCGTGAACATTTTTATAACCTAATGATCATTTTTTTAAAGGCATGAACAATTTTCCATATTCGTGAGCAATTTTTATAGTCTGATTTTCAGTTTATTTGCATATTTCCAACCGGCCGTTACATTGCGGGCCCCACTTCTAACATGTCACGGGTCAATGGTGCTAACTGGCCGGTCAGGTGGGGTCAGACAGATTTTGGATCTGAATGACACATCTACTGTACTTCGAGACCCGATGCCAATTTTCATTGTTTGAGGACCTACATGACACGACACCCTGAAATAGTTCAGGGACATACATTGCACCTCACTTCATTTTTTAAATTGCATTCATAATTCAATAAGCGTCACAAGATGTGTGTCGTTTAGTACTCTTTATAATATGAAAATAATATTTGTTTGTATTAACATTGTTTCGTTACTATTTTTGGCGACTCACTTTTTTCTTTGGGCATTTCTAACCGACCCCCTATAGTTAACGGAGTATCTGGTGGCGTAAATCCTTCGTGGAGTATTTTTACTCCACTAAGTTTTCGCCGGACCTAACCAATCCCCTATATATAGCGGAGTAAAATTCAAATTTGCATAAAAGTTTAACCTACT
The DNA here is from genome assembly GCF_003073215.2 of Triticum urartu. Taxonomy (NCBI): domain Eukaryota; kingdom Viridiplantae; phylum Streptophyta; class Magnoliopsida; order Poales; family Poaceae; genus Triticum; species Triticum urartu. The sequence continues at coordinate 525,822,164 of NC_053027.1, read as the reverse complement.
TTCGATTTAAACAACCAAAATTTACCACATTGTCACGACAACCGATTTACAACAACAACAACAACAACAACAACAACAACAACAACAACAACAAAGCCTTTAGTCCCAAACAAGTTGGGGTAGGTTAGAGGTGAAACCCATAAGATCTCGCAACCAACTCATGGCTCTGGCACATGGATAGTAAGCTTCCACGCACCCCTGTCCATAGCTAGCTCTTTGGTGATACTCCAATCCTTCAGGTCTCTCTTAACGGACTCCTCCCATGTCAAATTCGGTCTACCCCGCCCTCTCTTGACATTCTCCGCACGCTTTAGCCGTCCGCTATGCACTGGAGCTTCTGGAGGCCTGCACTGAATATGCCCAAACCATCTCAGACGATGTTGGGCAAGCTTCTCCTCAATTGGTGCTACCCCAACTCTATCTCGTATATCATCATTCCGGACTCGATCCTTCCTCGTGTGGCCACACATCCATCTCAACATACGCATCTCCGCCACACCTAACTGTTGAACATGTCGCCTTTTAGTCGGCCAACACTCCGCGCCATACAACATTGCGGGTCGAACCGCCGTCCTGTAGAACTTGCCTTTTAACTTTTGTGGCACTCTCTTGTCACAGAGAATGCCAGAAGCTTGGCGCCACTTCATCCATCCGGCTTTGATTCGATGGTTCACATCTTCATCAATACCCCCATCCTCCTGCAACATTGACCCCAAATACCGAAAGATGTCCTTCCAAGGTACCACCTGGCCATCAAGGCTAACCTCCTCCTCCTCACACCTAGTAGTACTGAAACCGCACATCATGTATTCGGTTTTAGTTCTACTAAGCCTAAACCCTTTCGATTCCAAGGTTTGTCTCCATAACTCTAACTTCCTATTTACCCCCGTCCGACTATCGTCAACTAGCACCACATCATCCGCAAAGAGCATACACCATGGGATATCTCCTTGTATATCCCTTGTGACCTCATCCATCACCAATGCAAAAAGATAAGGGCTCAAAGCTGACCTCTGATGCAGTCCTATCTTAATTGGGAAGTCATTGGTGTCGACATCACTTGTTCGAACACTTGTCACAATATTATCATACATGTCCTTGATGAGGGTAATGTACTTTGCTGGTACTTTGTGTTTCTCCAAGGCCCACCACATGACATTCCGCTGTATCTTATCATAGGCCTTCTCCAAGTCAATGAACACCATATGCAAGTCCTTCTTTTGCTCCCTTTATCTCTCCATAAGTTGTCGTACCAAGAAAATGGCTTCCATGGTCGACCTCCCAGGCATGAAACCAAACTGATTTTTGGTCACGCTTGTCATTCTTCTTAAGCGGTGCTCAATGAGTCTCTCCCATAGCTTCATTTTATGGCTCATCAGCTTAATTCCACGATAATTAGTACAACTCTGAACATCCCCCTTATTCTTGAAGATTGGTACTAATATACTCCGTCTCCATTCTTCTGGCATCTTGTTTGCCCGAAAAATGAGGTTGAAAAGCTTGGTTAGCCATACTATTGCTATGTCCCTGAGACCTTTCCACACCTCAATGGGGATACAATCAGGGCCCATCGCCTTGCCTCCTTTCATCCTTTTTAAAGCCTTCTTCAACTCAGACTCCTGGATTCGCCGCACAAAACGCATGATGGTCTCATCAAAGGAGTCGTCTAGTTCAATGGTAGAACTCTCATTCTCCCCATTGAACAGCTTGTCGAAGTACTCCCACCATCTATGCTTAATCTCCTCGTCCTTCACCAAGAGTTGGCCTGCTCCGTCCTTGATGCATTTGACTTGGCCAATGTCCCTCGTCTTCCTCTCTCGGATCTTGGCCATCTTATAGATGTCCCTTTCACCTTCCTTCGTGCCTAGCCGTTGGTAGAGGTCCTCATATGCCCGACCCCTTGCTTCACCAACAGCTCGCTTTGCGGCCTTCTTTGCCATCTTGTACTTCTCTATGTTGTCTGCACTCCTATCCAGGTATAGGCGTCTGAAGCAATCTTTCTTCTCTTTAATCACCTTCTGGACGTCATCATTCCACCACCAGGTATCCTTATCTTCGCTTCTCCTTCCCCTGGATACTCCAAACTCCTCCGAGGCCACCTTACGAATGCAAGTCGCCATCTTCATCCACACATTGTCCGCATCCCTCCTTCCTCCCAAGGGCCCTCCTTAATGACCCTCTCGTTGAACACCTGAGCTACCCCCCCTTGAGCTTCCATCACTTCGTTCTAGCGACTTTGGCACGCTTATCCTGCTGGACACGAATCCGAAAGTGGAAGTCACCAACCACCAGCTTATGCTGGGGTACAACACTCTCTCCAGGTATCACCTTACAGTCTAGGCAGGCACGCCTATCTTCTCTTCTCGAGAGGATGAAATCAATTTGGCTAGAGTGTTGGCCACTACTAAAATTCACCAGATGTGATTCTCTCTTTCTAAAGAGGGTGTTAGCTACAATCATGTTGTAGGCTAGAGCAAAGCTTAAGACATCTTCTCCTTCTTGATTCCTGATTCCATGGCCAAAGCCCCCATGCGCCCCTTCAAAACCTGTGTTAGATGTACCCACGTGGTCATTGAGGTCTCCTCCTATGAAGAGCTTCTCACCAATCGGTACACTCCTAACCATGTCTTCCAGGCCTTCCCAGAACTCCCTCTTGGTGTTCTCATTGTGGCCTACTTGCGGGGCATACGCGCTGATAACATTGAGAACCAAGTCCTCAACTACCAGCTTGACCAAGATAATCCGGTCCCCACGTCTCTTGACGTCTACCACTCCATACTTGAGACTCTTGTTGATCAAGATGCCTACGCCATTTCTATTTGCAGCCGTCCCCGTGTACCACAGCTTGAAGCCGGTATCCTCCACCTCCTTCGCCTTCTGTCCCCTCCATTTGGTTTCTTGGACGCAAAGGATATCAACACCTCTCCTCACCGCTGCATCAACTAGCTCCCGAAGCTTCCCTGTCAGAGACCCTACATTCCAGCTACCTAAGCGAATCCTCCTAGGCTCGGCTAGCTTCGTTACCCTTCGCACCCGTGGAGTCAAATGCGAAGACCCTTGCTCATTTTCCACTACACCTGGGCGCCGATGTAGCGCGCCACTAAGGATGCGACGACCCGATCCTCGCTCACTTGCCACCGTATCCGGATCAAGATACGGCGCGCCACTTGGGTCCGGGTTCGTGCTGTCGTCCTCGGAGTCGGGCAAGATGCGCCGCCACTCCTCGGCGTCAAACTCATTCGTAATGCCGTCGCCGCTGCCCCGTTGCTCCTCGCCATCGGAGATGACGATGACCTTGCCGTTCACCGCCCGCTCCGCAAAGATGGCCCACTCTGCCTCCACGAGCTCGGGGTGCTACTGGCAAAGCTCCGCCATGTATTCCTCGAACGTGGCCTCCGACACGAGGCGCTTCCTCGCCTCCTGGTCCTCCCGAGCCATTGCCGCATCCACCACACTCGGCGTCACCCGGGACGAGGTGGACCAATGCCGTCCCAAACAGGAAATTTAGGCGTGTCATCGCGCCATGGAAACTGACTCAATTCGGGAAATTTAGTTTCTTGCCAAATTTATGTACGCCAAACTTGGCAAGAAAATTCAGTTTCTTGCCAAGTTTAGACACTTGTGGTGTAATTGACTCTAATAATAAGTGAGGGTTGCATGCATCAGTCAATGTAGAGGTCGGGTGTTTGACCCTCCGTTTTTCAAAAAAGAAAATATATTCATGCACACCAAAGTTTGAACTAACGCAAATCATGTGGAAAATATGACTTTTTAGCAGAGTAAAACAATAAATTATTACTAGAATAGAATTTTTACAAGAGATTAAACCGTCATGTATAACAAAAAGATAACGAAGCAACAAAGCATATTCGTTCAAAAATAATTATGAATTACAAAAGTCGATTTGAAACACATGAATTCTTAAGAGTGAAGTGCATTGTTGGTCCCTAAACTATTTCAGGGATGTCATGTAGGTCCTCAAACTAAAAAAATCAGCATCCAGGTTCTCGAAGTGCAGTGTGTGTCATTCAGGTCCAAAATCTATTCGACCCCGCTTGACCGGCCAGCTAGCACCATTGACCCGTGACACGTCAGACAAGGAGGCCCGCAAGGTAACATCGGGTGACGGAAATATGCAAATAAATTCCAGCGAATGACAAATGCACTTCACTCCGAATAAATTCAAATTCATGGTTTCAAAAATGTTCGTGAATAAGGAAAATTGTTCACGACGTTAAAAAATGTTCGTGAATGATAATTTAAAAAATGTATTCGCAAACCACAAATTAATGAACATACAAAGTCGCAAACGATAAATTTGAAAATATTAGCGATATTTTTAAAGTCGTGAACATTTTTTCACTATTCACGTACATTTTTTCAAACCTTGAACATTTAAATTAATGAACATTTTGCAAATTCATAATCATATTATTAAACTCATGAACATTTTTTAACCGCAAACGTTTTTGTAAATCTGTGAAAAAAAATTAAATTCATATTTTTTTAAAAACTTTATTTTTCAAAAATTAATGAAAAAATTATGAAATTTGTGCAAACTTTTTTTCAAATTGCTCATTCGCGAACATTTTTGCCATATTCGAGAACATTTTTTCTGGTTTGTGAACATATCTTTAAATTTATCATTCACGAACAATATTGGTGGTTTGCAAACATATTTTCGTTTCTTTTAAAATTTATTGTTTGCAAACAATATTTTATAAATCGTGAACATTTTTTCCAAATTGATTTGTCATGTACTTTTTTCAAATTCACCATTCGGGAACATTTTCTAAGTTGCAAACATTTTTCCCATATTCGCAAACAATATTTGTGATATGCGAACATATTTTCAAATTTATTGTTCGTGAATACTTTTCTAAAGTTGCGCACATTTATTTCATATTCACGAACTGTTTTTGTTGTTCGTGAATATATTTCAAATTTATCGTTCATGAACATATTTTATTTATAATAAAATTTATCATTCCCAATATTTTCTTAATGTCGTGGACATCTTTTTTCCAAATTCACTGTTGGCGAACAGTTTTCTAAAGTCGTGAACATTTTTCTATATCCGCGAACATTTTTATAAACTAATGATCATTTTTTTAAAGGCATGAACATTTTTCCATATTCGCGAACAATTTTTATAGTCTGATTTTCAATTTATTTGCATATTCCAACCGGCCGTTACATTGCGGGCCCCTCTTCTAACATGTCACGGGTCAATGGTGTCAGCTGGCCGGTCAGGTGGAGTCAGACAAATTTTGGATCTGAATGACACACCTACTGTACTTCGAGACCCGATGCCAATTTTCATTGTTTGAGGACCTACATGACACGACACCCTGAAATAGTTCAGGGACTTACACTGCACCTCACTCCATTTTTTAAATTGCATTCAAAATTCAATAAGCGCCACAAGATGTGTGTCGTTTAGTACTCTTTATAGTATGAAAATAAAATTTGTTTGTATTAACATTGTTTCCTTACTATTTTTGGCGACTCACTTTTTCCTTTGGCCATTTCTAACCGACCCCCTATAGTTAACGGAGTATCTGGTGGCGTAAATCCTTCGTGGGTATTTTTACTCCACTAAGTTTTCACCGGACCTAACCAATCCCCTATATATAGCGGAGTAAAATTCAAATTTGCATAAAAGTTTAACCTACTTTCGATTTAAACAACCAAAATTTACCACATTGTCATGACAACCGATTTAAACAACCAAATTTTAACACATTGTCTTGAAACCCAAAATTTAAACTAAACTTAAACTTAAAACTAAACTAAGCTTAAACTTAAAACTAAACATAATCTAATCTTCATCCTCATGCTTGCCGTAGTAGAGGTTGAGCCAACCTTGCCTTGACACGCCACCGCCCATTGGGTCCGGGCTCGTGCTGTCATCCCCGAAGTCGGGCAAGATGCGCCGCCACTCCTCGGCGTCGAACTCATTCATAATGCCGTCGCCGCTGCCCCGTTGCTCCTCGCCATCGGAGATGACGATGACCTCGCCGTTCACCGCCCACTCCGCGAAGATGGCCCACTCTGCCTCCACGAGCTCGGGGTGCTACTGGCAAAGCTCCGCCATGTATTCCTCGAACGTGGCCTCTGCCACGAGGCGCTTCCTCGCCTCCCAGTCCTCCCGAGCCATTGCCGCATCCACCACACTCGGCGTCACCCGGGACGAGGTGGACCGGTGCCGTCCCAAACAGGAAATTCAGGTGTGCCGTCGCGACATGGAGCCGGACTTGCCACCGGTTCCATGGCGGCGAGCTCCGGCGTGTGGAGCGACCTGATCCACTTATGTTAGCGGGTCTATCGGTCGGTGATCTCCGCAACCTAAGTCCACCACGCGCGCTGGCAGACGCGATGTATCTCTTCTACGGTTCCTGCGGGGAGGGAGCTCGGGGAAGCCGGCGATGCGGTAGGCGGTGGCCGCATCGGAGGGGCGGCGGCGGCTTGAGGATGCGCCGGTCGAAGACAATCGGCGGGCGTGGCGGCGCGGATCGACGGTAGGGAGCGCCGAGGATGGGGGCCCGCCATTGGGAGGTGGGGGTGTCAGGGAACGACGGGGAGAGTCGCGTGCGACAGAGAATGGGATGGAGGAGAGGAAGAGGAGACGAAGTGGAGAATTTTTACTCGGCCCCCGAGCAGTGGAGTAAATATAGGGAGGCGCAGTGCGGCTGAGGACAATTTATCATCCACTAACACTGATTGGGGGTCGGCTAGTTTCTGATTAGAGGAGTAAAACCGATTTATACTCCTCTAACCGGTTATTGGAGATCGGTTAGAAATGCCCTTACTTATTGCCTCATGACAATACTATTCGTTCCAAGTTTACTCCAAGTGAAAATTCACAGTTAGCTCAATCCAATTATTGATAACACTGTATCTACTAAGATATTCACTATAAATTTCCTAAACCCATGGGCTAGCTTTGTCATCCAGCTTGCAAGTAAACTGACATATCATGTGGTAAGGGCCAGTTCTTTTTGTCTTATAACTGGCTGGTGGAATAAGCTGCCCCTCCCCAACTTATTTTTTAAGCCCAATCTAAAAATCCACAGCCAGCGAAAAGCCCCAAAAATAACTGGCTCGGATAATGCCTCGAGGGCCAATGCCGCTGTTTTGTTTTCGGCGCGGAGTGCTGTGTCCGGATCACTAGCGAGAGTGATGATTCCGTTGGGTCCGGGCATTTTAAGCTTCATGTACCCATAATGGGGTACGGCTTGGAAGATTGTGAACGCCTCCCGTCCTAAAAGAATGTGATAGCCACTGCTGAACGGGGCCACTTGGAATGTAATTTCTTCGGACCTGTAATTCTCCGGCGTGCCGAATACCACATCTAGTGTGATTTTCCCAGCACAATGTGCTTCCCGACTGGGGATAATTCCTCTGAAGGTTGTGCTACTTTGCTCGATGCGGTTCCAGTCTATTTCCATCTTTTGAAGGGTTTCCTCATAGATGAGGTTTAGTCCGCTGCCGCCGTCCATGAGTACTTTGGTGAGTCGAAAGCCGTCCACAATTGGAATGAGGACCAGTGCGGCTGGTGCTCGGGCTGTTCGGAATTTGGGTTCATCACTGGCATTGAAGGTAATAACCGTGTCACTCCATGGATTTGTTGCTGCTACGTGGCAGATTTCGGCCATGCTGTGGAGTGTTCGCTTGCGCCTATTATTTGACGCAAAGGTCTTGAACACTGTTAACACCGTATTGTTATCCATTGGATGGTGCTCTGTGGAATGTGGGATAAGAAGATCCTTACCACTTTTGGCCACCTGCCAGAGTATCCAGCATGCTCTAAGGCTGTGCGTTGGTATTATATCCACCGTGCTATGAATTTTGCAGGGTCCATTGAGCCATCCCTCCAGTACGGTCCTTTGCCCTGTAGAGGGTTTTTGCTTTTTGGTAGTTAACCCGGGTGTATTGTGATAATGCACCCTTTTATTTCGGACTGGGTTTGTGTTCAGGGCCGGATTATCCCAAAAGTTTGTTTTGGTTTTCCAGGCACTTTCCATCGCACAGTACTTTCGTACTATGGACGCCAAGTCAGCGAAGCGTGTTATCTCACGGCGATTTATGGCGTTAAGGATTCCCTTGTCCGTGCAATCATTGCAGAAAAATAAGATTGCGTCTTCCTCGCGACAGTCCTTAACCTTGTTCATTAAAAGGAGGAATCTGGCCCAGTAATGATGGACTGTTTCCTGGGGCTCTTGCCTGATATGGGAAAGGTCGCTTGTGTTTGGGTGGGTGGGTGGAATTGAATCCAAACCCCTACCCGATCTGGGATCCATGGGCCGAGGAGTTTCCAATTTTGGAAGTTCCGGTTCCGGGATGTTACCCGCTAATCCTGGTCCGCTGCCTGACTCTAAGTTCAGGGATTGTATGTTGTCCTCCCGCGAACGGGCGTCCGGCTCGGATAGCTCGGGAATCCGGACATAGTTGGTCCTCAGGATAGAGGAAAGGTCGCCGCATTGTTCCTCCACCACTACAATATGATGGGTAACCAGTGGAGAGTTAATCTCCCTTTGATCGGGTTTAAGCCCAATCCGATCATAGTCCTTAGCGACTCCCAAGGTGGCGATGCGATCCAAGAGCTCGTTTAAGGAGGAGAGCTCCATTGGATCCATCTGTTCGGTGAGCGCCAATTTGACGTGGAGGTTGTTTTCGATGACCCGAGAATTCATCGCCGGCGCGGCAGCCGAACAGGCGGTTATAATGAACCATCCTAGCCAGAGAGTTTGGCCGACAGCCAAAGCTCCCCCAACAGTAGTACCATCTTTAAAGACGAGACGAGACATCCTTCCTGCAGGCGACGGCACGGAGGAACTCTCAATGAAAGCACTAATGTCGGTGTCAACACCGGTGGATCTCGGGTAGGGGGTCCCGAACTGTGCGTCTAAGGAGGATGGTAACAGGAGGCAGGGGACACAATGTTTTACCCAGGTTCGGGCCCTCTTGATGGAGGTAAAACCCTATGTCCTTCTTGATTAATATTGATGATATGGGTAGTACAAGAGTAGATCTACCATGAGATTGGAGAGGCTAAACCCTAGAAGCTAGCCTATGGTATGATTGTATGTTGTCCTACGGACTAAAACCCTCCGGTTTATATAGACACCGGAGGGGCTAGGGTTACATAAGGTCAGTTACAAAGGAGGACATATACATATCCGTATTGCCTAGCTTGCCTTCCATGCCAAGTAGAGTCCCATCCGGACACGAGATGAAGTCTTCAATCTTGTATCTTCATAATCCAACAGTCCGGCCGAAAGATATAGTCCGGCTGTCCGGAGACCCACTAATCCAGGACTCCCTTAGTGGTTGTGGGGGGCTGTGGTGGGGCCTCATCGAACGAAGAAAACTCGACGCGGGGGGGGGCAGGGGTGGGTGTGGCGGAGGAACACAGGCGGTGGGGCCGGTTGTTCGGCCGGCGGCCCGTGCAGTGTTCTGTATGGGAAGCACGTATGTTCCTTGGCAGGAAGGGGAGCAGGGACATCTGCAGTCAACAGCTGATAGAGCTGGCCTGTATGTGATTGATAGGCTTTCAATTATTAGCGGCAATACAACACCGTAATTTCAAGCTAGTTCCACTTTCCCGATTTATATATCCTGGTTATGGTGTACCCCTGTTATGTACACTATGATCTGCCTAGTTGCTGTGTGCTCTTGTTATCATGGTTTGGCAATAAACTCTCTATACAGTATATTATGAACCTATCATATGGCAGCTATCCTTACTTCTGGAGCCTATATTTTTGTGTACTTGTGCCAGATTATATAAATGCATGCACCATATTATAGCACACATGAGCTCTCTCATCAGAATCCAGTGATAGCACACAAGTGTTTACAAGGGCGCCCCTATATTAGAATATCATCTGCATTACAAAGATAATTTCACAACTATTTGTGTTTTCATGGTTCTCAGATATTATACGCAATTACAGTGAATATCAGAATCCGCGCATCAGAAGAATATTGTGGAACACTGCAATGACTTACAAAATTGGCAGCAAGGCATTGAGTGCCATTCGGGAAGCAATGAAACTCGTACGCTCCCCACCTGTTGATTCTTGTTCAGAATATCATCCTAATGACTATTCTAACCTCGAGGAGTCAAAGGCAAATGGCCTGTCCTGTTCACCCATTAAGGTGCCTGTTCTAATTTGGCAAGGTTTTATTGATTGCGCGTATCTTGCATATGTTGTCTTGCATTTCTTCTACTTTGTTGCACTGCCATCTGCTTAGTTTACACATCATATATGTCGATATGCCATGCCCATCCATTATCAATACATATTCCATCTGTCATCATACCATGTTTTCCACTTAAATGTTGTTCTTGTGCATCAGACATCAAAAAGGAAGAGGGTGATTCACTACAAGAAATATGTCAACTTGTGACCTTGACTATTAGTCACTGAAAGGTCATTGTTTTTCATTTGCGACCTTTTTTTGACCAAAAACAGAAGGTCAAAAGCTGGCGGTCATAAACTGAAATTAATGACCTTCTCTGTGAGAAGGTTGTGGACGTTTACGACCAAAATATGCCTATTGTTTTGTTTTGCTCACTAGCAGCACCCCCAGGCCTCGTAGGCATCCGACGTGTCAATCTAATGTGGCAGAAGAATCAGCCCGATCCAATTCAGTTTTCTACATGGGCCTAGCCCAACAATTCAGCCTTTTTAATGTATTTTTTTCTTGTTAATTTTCGCTAGCTACATGGGCTTGGGCCATTAATTCGGCCTTTTTCTAAGATGCAGCCTTTTACAGTCTGCTGGTTTTTTATTTTCGTCCTTTTTTTGCCACTGGTCCCACCAATCAGATTGGTCCCACTTGTCATGCTTATCACAAAATTGATCCCACACATCAAAAATTTCAAAATCTGTCAAACAACCATTATAACTTGTCAGGTTTCCATTTCACGGGTATTCAAAGCACATACACAATCATTGTTTCGAACAGAACAGAGAGCAAATGAAATTGGTCCAAAACCATACTGCATTAATCTAATACAATCGTTAGAGTATATTACAACCCAGATATGCCTACTACTGCCTACAACTACAACACATAATATGCTACTCTTTGCTGATATGCTTCACAGCTTCGGACATGGATTCGCACTTCACCTGTGCAAAAAATAAGAATGAACATATAAGAATAAGAACAGCTACAGAACATCAAAGAGTAGCCAATGAGGGATCCAATAACTTATAATCAAGAATTGACAGCAAATGCCATGTACATAAATAATATGACTAACACTAACCAGTATGCGTTCATGGAGTGACTAAAATGTTCTCACTGGCTAGGAATTTTTTTGGTATATAATATACTGACATCTCCAACTCTCTAAATTGATCATAGAAATGAAAACTATAAGAACGAGTTTTAGAATCCAGGCACGTCAAATTTTAAGCACCAGCAGAATAGATCTAACAAACCAGACCATGATCATCATGCGCATCAGGATTTATGGTTCTAGCAAAACAGTAAAGATATGGACATCCACGCATCAAGCATACCAGCTACTACATCACCATTCTCGTGACCACAGACATCACCATTCACTAATAATTCCCATTGGGAGATCAAACTATGCATCCAACAAGCTACAGCAACAGGGAATGCAGAAAAATTTATGACCCGAGATGACGAATCAACTGGGTGCATCTCAGTTTGAACAACCATGGCGAGACAACAACCGAATACTAATGCGGCGAATCAAATCTTCATGCAGGAGCAGCGCCATTCGTGGCATCCACATGAGGTCGCGCAACATCAAGAACATGGCGCATGACAACAACAGACCTAGAGATCTAGGACGGAGGGAGGGGGGAGCTTACACTTGCGGATGCGGGCGGCCGGGTAATCGCACGAGGAGCAGGTGCTCTTCTGGAGGTGGAAGTTGCGGCAGCCGCAACAGATGCAGAATTGAAGGGGGTCCTGATGTAGCAGTAGCAGCAGCAACATGAAGAATTGAAGACCGAACAATAGAGCCTGGAATGCAAACAGAGAGGCATGAGGAAACTGAATCTAATCACATCAAATCAAATCGAGCTGCTGCACCTTGACCTTGAGGAAAACAAACCTCATCTCATGTCATCTCAGAGAAGAATAAGATGAAGAAAAATATATGGCTGTTGCTCCATGACCATGACCTTGAATTGTTGCTGCTGCACCAGATCGAGGAAGAAGAAGACCTGCAAAAAAGCAATAACTAGCAATGCACAAGCATGAATTCATGGAAGGACGGATGCAAGGCCAAACATCCAGCATACTGTTTCTTAATGCCCCAACTACTTAAAAAACCATGGTAGTTCTAATCATATTAAATTAAAGCACAAAGTGAAGTCATGAACTCATGATATTGAGAGTTCCATCTTATAAAGCTTTCTGTTTAGCATATCCTAAATCATAGTCTATCTACCAATATATGAACTCTTTAGTTTTCAGAATCGAGGTTCACATATTTGGGCTAATTTGTACACTGTATTTTTAGTATTTTTTTACTTGAGACAAACTAAATGCTAACATCAGTGACAACAAGACTTGAACATAAATAGCTATTGAAGAAACATGTTTATAAGATAGAATGAAAATGATTTACACCACAACATATAGTTCACATGTACTGGAGATAGAGACTACAGAACACACATAATCACACATATGCGAACAGGGTACTACTCCATGGTTCAGGTTACACTAATAAACAAAATTATACAAGCGACTAGACTAGTATCACTGATCTACAGAGTAGTACTAAACAGCTAAAAATAAGTAGTAGAAGTAACTAGTACAGGGAGCAAGTACTCCTTTCATTTACTTTAAACTGAGACAACTGAAAAGGAGTACTCCTTTCATTTAATTTACTTTAAACTGAGACTACTAAAAAGGAGTACTCCTCTCTTGAGAATTTGATGTAAATGAAATCCAGGAGTATGTGAGAATATGGGCATCTTTATTTCTTTCTGCAAGCTTTATCTTCAGTGCCCTGTAATCACCAAAAGGCAATATCAAAAATTATCTGGTAGGCTAATAATATCAGAAAGCTTGGCAGCGACTGCACATACCTGTAGTGTTCGGTCTTCCAGGCCTTCTTGTTGTCGCCGATACTGCACGAACATTAAGTAACAAACTGATCAGCATACAGAGAGTATAAATTTGACATTGTAAATGAAATGTTCTGACATCAAATATCTCCATTCTACAACTACACAGACCCTAGACTAACAGTCTTAAACACAACACTGTCCAGATTCAAAGTTGGAGGCAGGTGCGTGGATGAAGCTGGCGGGATTAGAGCACGGACCTGGGCACGGTTGTCGTGCATCCGTCGCTGGGCATGCGGAATGTCCAGGAGCAAGCAAAGCCTACATTCAAAGTTTACGAGCAAGCAAAGCTATCAGTTTCAGCGATCTGTAATGTTAAAAAGTTCTGGAGAGTTCAAAGTTCTCTACATTCTAATGAAGTGCTATCAGTTCTCCACGCAAACATTTCCTACGATTCAAACAAATTTTTAGGTGGAGCAGGACCTAGAAACAATGTCTGGCAGTACCTCAACCAAAAGTAGGTGTATGATCATAATCTCACTGGTTGCAACTTGCAAATTCAACAACAAAATAGAGCTAGGGGGCAATGTGATCTCTTGCCAATGAACAATTTAAAAAATGCCTACTGGATGCCAGTTTTTCCCATTCAAGTATATATGTGGAAGACATCCTACTTCTTAGCTTCATTAGACTGGAGCGGCCCATGTGGGAATGGCAACAGGTCACATGATCTCAACCATCTTTTGATTATCTTATGAAACAAGTGTTAAGTTGATCAATAATTGAAGCTAACCATAGTGTACGACATGCTTAGTGTCGTGCCAAAGCTGCTGTAGCTACGAAACTATCTGGAAAACGACTCTATACTGGCCCCAACTGGCAGAAATAAGCATCACGAGTCAAAATTCGACGAACATTTCTGAAGATCCCGGTCCTGACTACTTCCTGCACCGAATTCTCCACATCTACTTCAGCTCGTATGCACTAAAGGTAAACCATTATGTGCAAACTAACGAAACGAGGCATCAAAATTGCTCAATTACAAACCAAACTATCAAACCACTGCTCGCTGATCGTGCCACTAGCCCCAAATTCCAAGCCGAGGCCACGCCAAATCATGCAATCAGCATCCCAAACCCATAAAACAGAAAGCAAAGCTCCCAGATCTGATGCTCTCACCGCAACAGCGAGGAAGTAGACGAGCTTGAACGAGAACTTGTGGAGTTTGTGGAAGAGGAGGTAGCAGAGCACGATGAAGGAGGAGCCGGTGAGCGAGAGCGCCGCCGCGGTGGTGCCCACAGTGTCGAGGATCTCGTGGTTTCTTAGGGACTGGCTCGCCGCCGCCGACGCTGCCAAGGCCGACGCTGCCATGCCGTCGCCAGGGCCACAGCCATGCGGTCGACAGGTGCCACGCGGAAGCGGTTGCGGATCTGGGCCCCGACGGCGCGGACCCCCTTCGCCAACGGGCCCTGCCGCTTGTCGCCATGGAGGGGTTGGCCATCGAGCAGGAAGGGGTCTCTGGCTAGGGTTTGGTCTGGAAGTGGGGAGTGTCGCTTGGCTCGGCGTGTAGGAGGCCGGGATTGGGGGAGGTCTGCGACGGCGGCTGGTTTGGAAGTGGTTGTGGATCGATCCAGAGAGGAGGAGTCGTCGTGGGTTGGGGGTGATCGATCCAGAGAGGAGGAGGAGGAGGAGGAGGAGTCGTGGAGTCGTGGGTTGGAGGGGATCGATCCATATGGATCTCGCCGGACAGAGGGCGCCGGAGGTGGCGGCGGCCAGGGAGGAGTGGAGCGCTAGGGTTCAAGAGAGAGAGAGAGAGAGAGAGAGGTGGGCATGAGGGGTTGGGTGGGGTTCGCGCGAGAGAGAGGGGCGGTGGTGCGTGGGAGGAGTGTGCGTTGTGGGTTGGGCGACGTGCGTGAGACAGGCGGGCCGTTGGATCCATGAGCATCCGACGGTGATTAGGCACGATCCGCGTGAGATGCTCCTGGACCAATCAGAACACAGCAAACAAGTACCATATTTTGACCATCTAAATTGGTCGTAACCGACTAAAAGTAAGGTGCTAAATCATATTGGCTATTTTATGACCTGAAAAATAAAATAAAAATGGAATACCCTCTCATGTGTCATCAAATTTGACCTTAGTTTTCAGGAATAATGACAAATCGAAATAAGACAAATATCTTTTAAAAGAGTTAGGAGAAATGAGTTTTTTAGATCATTTTCAATTTTTTGAGTGCCCAAAATGAGTTTTTTTTCTGAAACACCTACCATATATTTGTTGCAAAACTGGATCAAATCATTTTTCTAAAATACTAGGCCATATTTAACGCACAATTGACCAAATGGTTGGGTGTAAATTTTTTTGATCCACCTCTCGTGAAAAAGACAAATTTCCGCCGATTCAGCTGGAAGTGGGTCAAATTTGAACGGTAGCTGCCTTGTAGTTTGCTCTATATTTTTCCCAAAAATAATTTCTAGGAACATAAGTATCTATTTAATCAGAGAAACACCAAAAAAATTCCAAGATTCAACCACTAGCTAGGAACGGTCATTCCCGCCGTTTTGACCGCATTTTGAAATGGGCATAAAAATTTCAAAAAAAAATTGGGAAACCTTCGCATTGTGTCATTATATGTGGCCAAGCTCCCAGGAAAAATAACAAACTTGTAATATGGAAATTATTTTAAAAAAGTTTTCTCAGAAACGAGCTATCACGTGTGGAGATCAATGGCTTTCAAGCCAAATGATCAATCTTATGGCCACATTCATGGCATAGTTTGTTCAAATGATCTCATATTGTGCACAAGGGTGCATATTGGAATGGAAAATAATGTTGCCTAAGGAAGTTTTCATTATCTTTGGACGAAAAAATCATTTTCCATTTTTCAAGTGCCCAAAAGGAGGGTTTTTTTGTGAAGGACCTCCCAAATATTTGTTGCAAAATTGTACCAAATCATTTTTCTAAAATACTAGGCCATATTTAATGCACAATTAACCAAATGGTTGGGTGTAAAAAGTTTTGATCCACCTCTCGTGAAAAAGACAAATTTCCGCCGATTCAGCTGGAAGCGGGTCAAATTTGAACTGTAGCTGCCTTGTAGTTTGCTCTTTGTTTTTTCCAAAAATCATTTCTAGGTACATAAGTATCTATTTAATCAAAGAAACACCAAAAAAATTCCAAGATTCAACCACTAGCTAGGAACGGTCATTCCCGCCATTTTGACCGCATTTTGAAACGGGCATAAAAAATTCAAAAAAATCAAATAATTGGGAAACCTTCGCATTGTGTCATTATATGTGGCCAAGTTCCCCAGAAAAATAACAAACTTGTAATAGGGCAATTATTTTAAAAAAGTGTTCTCAGAAACGAGCTATCACGTGTGGAGATCAATGGCTTTCAAGCCAAATGATCAATCTTATGGCCACATTCATGGCATAGTTTGTTCAAATGATCTCATATTGTGCACATGGGTGCATACTGGAATGGAAAATAATGTTGCCTAAGGAAGTTTTCAATATCTTTGGACGAAAAAACCATTTTCCATTCTCCGAGTGCCTAAAAGGAGGTATTTTTGTGAAGGACCTCCCAAATATTTGTTGCAAAATTGTACCAAATTAATTTTCTAAAATACTAGGACATATTTAATGCACAATTGACAAAATTGTTGGGTGTAAAAAGTTTTGATCCACCTCTCGTGAAAAAGACAAATTTCCGTCAATTCAGTTGGAAGCGGGTCAAATTTGAACTGTAGCTGCCTTGTAGTTTGCTCTTTATTTTTTCCAAAAATCATTTCTAGGTACATAAGTATCTATTTAATCAGAGGAACACCAAAAAAATTCCAGGAATCAACCACTAGCTAGGAATGGTCATTCCCGCCGTTTTGACTGCATTTTGAAACAAGCATAAAAAATTCAAAAAAAATCAAATAATTGGGAAACCTTCGCATTGTGTCATTATATATGGCCAAGTTCCTAGGAAAAATAACAAACTTGAAATACGGCAATTATTTTTAAAAAGTGTTCTCAGAAACGAGCTATCACATGTGGAGATTAATGGCTTTCAAGCCAAATGATCAATCTTATGGTCACATTCATGGCATAGTTTGTTCAAATGATCTCATATTGTGCACACGGGTGCATATTGGAATGGCAAATAATGTTGCCTAAGGAAGTTTTCATTATCTTTGGACGAAAAAACCATTTTCCATTTTCCGAGTGCCTAAAAGGAGGTATTTTCTTGAAGGACCTCCCAAATATTTGTTGCAAAATTGTACCAAATTAATTTTATAAAATACTAGGACATATTTAATGCACAATTGACAAAATGGTTGGGTGTAAAAAGTTTTGATCCACCTCTCGTGAAAAAGACAAATTTCCGCCGATTCAGTTGGAAGCGGGTCAAATTTGAACTGCGGCTGCCTCATAGTTTGCTATTTATTTTTTCCAAAAATCATTTCTAGGTACATAAGTATCTATTTAATTAGAGAAACACCAAAAAAATTCCAAGATTCAACCACTAGCTAGGAACAGTCATTCCTGCCATTTTGACCGCATTTTGAAACGGGCATAAAAAATTCAAAAAAATCAAAAAATTGGGAAACCTTCGCATTGTGTCATTATATGTGGACAAGTTCCCAGGAAAAATAACAAACTTGTAATACGACAATTATTTTAAATAAGTGTTCTCAGAAACGAGCTATCACGTGTGGAGATCAATGGCTTTCAAGTCAATTGATCAATCTTATGGCCACATTCATGGCATAGTTTGTTCAAATGATCTCATATTGTGCACAAGGGTGTATATTGGAATGGCAAACATTGTTGCCTAAGAAAGTTTTCATTTTCTTTGGACGAAAAAACCATTTTCCATTTTTCGAGTGCCCAAAAGGAGGTTTTTTTTGTGAAGGACCTCCCAAATAATTGTTGCAAAATTGGACCAAATCAATTTTCTAAAATACTAGAACATATTTAATGCACGATTGACAAAATGGCTGGGTGTAAAAAGTTTTGATCCACCTCTCGTGAAAAAGAAAAATTTCCGCCGATTCAGCTGGAAGCGGGTCAAATTTGAACTGCAGCTGCCTCATAGTTTGCTATTTATTTTTTCCAAAAATCATTTCTAGGTACATAAGTAGCTATTTAATCATAAATACATGGTTTGGTGGCGATACATCGAGGTTTGGGTGGTGGCCGTGGGCCCCAACTCTAGAGCGCGTAAACTGCATGCCCGCCGCGTGGTTACCGCGTGACCGTGGCGGTGCCATGTGTTCTGGGTGGCCTAGGAATGTCTAGTGGGTTGGAAACTCCCCAGGTAGGTGCTAGGAAGAAAATTACAACATAAGATTCTCACAAGGAGACCGATCGATGCTCAAACATGAATTAGCAGCCAAGTGTTTGATTAGCGGTATGAGAAATGTACATGGCTAATGGGCGTGAGTTTTGGCTGAGGATGATCAGTTACTAAGAAGACCGTCTTCACAAATTTTCAGCTCAAAAGGAGGAGCCTAGGTGGTACTTGTTTTGCAAAGTACCACACTGGACATAAATACGAATGTTGAAGCCTAGGTGGTATTTGGTGGAGGATGGTTATTTGAGCATAGGAAAGAACTGTAGAAAATGGATACTATTTGGACATGCCAAAGTGGTACTTCCTTCACAAAGTGCTGCTCTGAACAGAATAGGAAAATGAATATTGTTGAATTATTTTTAAACTAGGCAAGGAAGGTTTTTGACATATTTTATGAAGATATGATCCAAACAATTTATGAGAATTTTTTGGGAATTTTTGGAATAACAGAAATATAGGTTGCTTCACAACCTGGGGACAAAATTGACACATGGACATGAGACATAGGCAAAACTGATGAGATGTCGCCTAGTCATCGCAACCCACCACAACTTACAAGGCTATGACCATCTATATTGGTCGTTAACAACTAGAAATAAGGCAGCGGACTAGCACTGTTTGCTTTATGACCATTTCGTGTAAGGAAATTACGACCTTTCTGACCAAAATGGTCGCAATGGTTTAGGGTTTGGAGCCCCCTGAACAGCTTTTGACCAATTGGTCTCAAATGGTCATAGATCTATGACCAATTCTTCTAGGGTCACTGCCAGAAGGTCACTAGTTGACATATTTCTTGTAGTGATTGCCGAACTTGAAGGAGCACCAGCAAAGTCCTTGAAAAACGTGGTGGTGCCGGAGAAATCAGACAACACCCCACTTATATTGGATGTACAACCAGTGACACAAAACGTAGGACCGACTCCAGCAGACTGTACCCATACTTCACTGGCCACACCACTAGCCCCACCACACAGGACCTGCACTCCAGCAAAAGGTATACCGATTTCATTTGCCATAGCACCAGCTGTACCACAGAAAAATCCCACTCCAGCAAAAAGTACAGCAAGTCCACTTGCCGAAGACCTATCCCAACTGCAGAGACGGCCAATTCTTGCAGATTGGAAACTCATTCCATTTATTCCCAGTTTAAAAGACAATGCTTTCAATGTTGTTAGGGACTACGTGCATATATTCCCATCATGGGAAGATTATTGTGAAGACAAACACCATTTTCACATCATCATGTCCAACTTACGTGTAAGTGCTATTATTCATGGTTATTATTTTCCTGTTTTCTACTGATTGAACACATTGTTGTAACTAGGCGAGGGTCAATCTGGATAGTCATGACGAGTAAAGCTTGCTTGTGCTTTTCAAGGAAGCATTGTAGTAGTATCGGTGTTACCTGAGGAAATCACACTTTGATGGCAAGTCTATAAACGAATTTCTGGTGAAGTCTCCTGTGCTAAATTTAGAAGACATTGAATGGAAAAACCTTGTTATGCACTGGTCTCGTTCCCAGGATGAGGTATTGTCTATGAAATCACATGACAATTTGAACTTCTACTTTTCCGCATGTGCCTTATGGGTCTTTTTGCAGGAAATCTGCTTGAAGAAGAATTCCGGTTTGACAAGAACGACATGATATCACAAATATGCTGCCCGCTGCTTTGCTCTTGTTAGTACCTGTTGTCCTGTATCATTGTACTTGCATACATATCTGGTTCATTATGTGACAGCAGCATGCATGATAGCTTGCTTATCAATTGTTCGCTCCAAATTATCTGATCTGTATGAATGGTTACATTAGTGTAGAATATATCCAATGCCAATGTTTTTTTAGCTCTGCATTGTTCTTGTAAGTACATGCTGTCCTTTATCAGTGTACTTATAATGACAGGTAGTTGTTCATGTACCATCACTCTGCAGCTTATTTTCCTTTGCCCTCCATTTTCTACACATCAGATCTATATTCACTCTTACCATAAGGTTGGTACTGAAGAAGTTTAGCTGTGCATTGCTCTTGGTTGTACCTTTTGCCTGTATCGCTGCACTTACATTTATAGCTACTTGGTTATGTGGCATCACTCTTCATCTTATCTTAAATATTCTCCATTTTTTCGTATATTATCACATCTATATTTACTCTTAACAAAATGTAGAATAAAGGCAATGCTTTTGAAGAAGATTCTGTGGTAAACTTCTTGAATTGCCCCCCCCCCCATCAGCATGGACAAGGCCTTTATAGAGCCTGTCTTCACCAATAATGTAAGTTTGTCCATCTCAAGCCTTCAAACTTTGTTGTATATATTTGGTTAGCCATGACTGCAACAACTGTTTATTTTTGGTGTTTGCATCAAATTGCTTGTTTAAAGTTTATTATATGTAGTTCATAAAGAAAAGTTCGTCCTTTATCAATTTAAGTTTTCAGTTGTACAACCAAGTTCCTTCTTCATACCATGTAAATTAAACTATAAGAGCAAGTGATCTTCTTTTGCACTGCATGTATGCTTCTGTTCTTCATCTGTAATCCAGTGGTGTGGTGAACCTACCCACTACAGCACAATATCATATTCTGCAATGTCTTAACTATGAACAATGTCATATCATTCTACTATTATTTAAACCGTCTCTTTATTTGCCAATCTGAAATGGTATAAATTGACAGCACACTAACCATTCATACTTATGAGTTCTTGATTTGTAATCTAGTGGTGTCGTGAAGCTGCCAACTCCTTCACAATGTCATTTCCTGCCATGTCTTGACCTGAACAATACCATATTGTGGTAATGCAAATTTAAACTGTGTCACTTTATTCGTCAGTAAGAAATGTGATGAATTGTTAGCACTGATACTTTTATGTGCAAAACCTGTCATCTGTCTGCTTGTTTATCTTTCAGAGTGAGGAAGATATAAATGTTGAACAAGTGCAGTCTCATCATCTTGCTCAGCTGCTTGCGCTGCAGCTCCCCAGCAGGGCTAACCTTTCTTGAACTCTATTGAAGTGCTGTCGGTTTTGTATATTATTTTGTCGGCGTGTTTATTTGCACTGGTGGCGATCTTTGATGCCTAGTGTATGTAATCTGCTGTCTGCTTGTGCTTTATTATCATAGTGGCGAACTTTGATGCCCAGTGGATGTAATATGCCGTAATTTCTTTATTGTATAGTATAGGTTTTTTCTTATTCACGATGCTGCAGTTATTTTACTGTATATATATCCTGTCTTCATAGTAAACCGGCCAAACCATAAAATTACGGTACATAATCGAGCCGCATGCAATCACGATGTAGGTTGGGCCTGAAACGTGCCGATTAGCTCACGAGCCGACAACAGCCTGAAATGAACCCCAACCCATGATTGTGCGAATCGAATCACGGGCTTTTAACAGGCTGAATAATTGTCTCGGTCCTTGTTTGGCCCAATCAGATATCGACTGTGAGCAGGCCGGATGCAAACCGGGCCGTAGTTAGGCCCAACTATATGACAGGCTTTTAACAGGCTGAAATTAATATAGGGCCGAAATGTTAAACGGGCCCTTAACAGGCCAAAACTAATATCAAGCCGAATTACTAAGTGGGCCTTTAGCAAGTAGGCCCAAAAGCATAGTGTCCAGTTGACGTGCTGAATCTGATATGGGCCATAATTAGGCCCAAAACCTCTTAAAGGGTCCGACCTGATCTGGGCTGTAATTTGGCCCAGAACATGGTAGGCTTTTAACGGGACGGATCTCATATGGGCCACTATTAGGCCCGGAGCATGGCAGGCCATTAATAGACTGTATCAAATATGGGCCGGCATTTGGCCCAAAACATGGCAGCCAGTTAACGGGCCGGCCTACTAAGGTCCTCAAAATCTTGTGGGCCTACAGCTGGGCCGACCCATTAATATCGGGGAAATCTTGTGGGCCTTTACCTGGGCCGGCCTATGATGATCTGCAAGAATCTTATGGGCCTTTACCTGGGCCGGCCTATTATGGCACACAAAAATCTTGTGGGCCTTTACCTGGGCCGACCCATTATGGCCCGCAAAATCTTGTGGGCCTTTAGCTGGGCCAGCCCATAATGGTCCGCAAAATCTCATGGGCCTTTAGCCGGGCCGGCCCAATATGGTCCGCAAAATCTTGTGGGCCTTTAGTTGGGCCGGCCCATTTAAACTTGTTGGGCCGTGCCACGTGTCAACGTATCATAGGCGCCTTCTGTCCAGTGAGTGGATCACATCTGTCCCGACGATGAGCCGACACCAGTTTCCTCTAGCCAATGATGATTTTACACGTGGAAAATCCCCATTGGTTAGGGCTGTTAACGGGTTATTGGATCCAAAACCCGACCCGATAGCTTAACGGCGTTCCCTTACGGTGGATGCCACGTGTCGGTCACCCTTGACGAAAGCACTTCTGTGACGCGCGATTTATCGTCATGGAAGTGGACACTTCCGTGATGATAATTTTGGTAATGTCATGGAACACTTCTACGATAGCACAGGTATGACTATCTTGATTCTGTCATAAATTTGTCATGGATGTACATGCATGACAAAAAAAGTGACCTACTATGACAAACATGTATCATCACGGAAGTGTATTTTTTTTGTAGTGCTAGGACAGGCCCTTCTCCTTCCAGGAAGTGAGCCGCGTGGGGATTCCGGATGGAAACTCGGGGGCCGCCACCCAGTTGGTGTCGCACGGCTCGGTGATGTAGAACCACCCCGATTGCCACCCCTTTATGGTCTCCACGTAGGAGCCCTCGAGTCATGTAACGTTGGGCATTTTGCCCATGATGGCTCCGCCGCATTCCGCTTGTTGGCCGCCTACTACCTTCGGTTTGACATTGAAGGTCTTCAGCCACAGGACGAAGTGGGGCCAGATGCGGAGGAAAGCCTCGCACACGACGATGAACGCCGAGATATTAAGGATGAAATTCAGGGCCAGATCATGGAAGTCCAGTCCATAATAAAACATAAGGCCGCGGACGAATGGATGGAGGGGAAACCCCAGTCCACGGACGAAGTGGGTGAGGAAAACCACCCTTTCATGAGGTTCCGGGGTAGGGATGATTTTCCCCGCGGCTGGCAGCCGGTGCGCGATATCCGCGGCTAAGTATCCGGCCCCGCGCAACTTTTTGATGTCTCTCTCCGTGACGGAGGAGACCATCCACTTGCCTCCCGCTCTGGACATGTTTGGAGAGGGTTGAGGAGAAGGATGTGGACTTGGGTGCTGGGGCTCGAGTGCGCGAGAATGGATGAGCAAGGAGGAAGAAGGCGTGGGTAAAAAAAGGTGAACCCTTATCCCTTTATAAGGGAGGATGAAACTATGCGCCCCCACCAGCCTGGTAAAACTCGCTTATCCCCCAAGCACCATAATTGATGGTGCGGTTGGGTTACCCACGTCCGTATTGATGGGAATCCTGTAATAAAGGGGACACGATCTCTGCCTCGACAAGACATGCCAAGGAAACTGCCTCGCGAAACACGCTGAGATGGGTTATGAAAAACGATTCGAATAAAGTCCTGGCTGTGGTGTGATGTCACACTATGGGGTACGTCAGCAGACTAGATTTGTGGGAATATTATTCTCTCTACGGTGGAATGTGGAACTTGTTTTGCAGAGCCAGACACGATCCTCCTGTTCAAAATCTTCTATGAAGTATTCGGAGGAGGAACCCGCCTTGCAATGCCGAAGACAATCTACGCGCCGGACTCATCGTCATTGAAGCCTGGTTCAGGGGCTACTGAGGGAGTCCTAGATTAGGGGGTATCCGGACAGCCGACTATATCCTTTGGCCGGACTGTTGGACTATGAAGATACAAGATTGAAGGCTTTGTCCCGTGTCCGTATGGGACTCTCCTTGGCGTGGAAGGCAAGCTTGGCAATACGGATATGTAGATCTCATTCCTTGTAACCGACTCTGTGTAACCCTAGCCCCCTCCGGTGTCTATATAAAATAGAGGGTTTTAGTCCGTAGGACAACATACAATCATACCATAGGCTAGTTTCTAGGGTTTACCTCTCTGATCTCGTGGTAGATCAACTCTTGTACTACTCATATTATCAAGAACAATCAAGAAGGACGTAGGGTATTACCTCCATCAAGAGGGCCCGAACCTGGGTAAACATTGTGTCCCCTGCCTCGTGTTACCATCCGCCTTAGACGCACAGTTCGGGACCCTCTACCCGAGATCCGCCGGTTTTGACACCGACAAGCGGTATTAGGCTTTTCCATTTAATGTCGCGCCCATTGAGGGAGTCTTGGACTAAGGGGTTCTCGGTCATCTGGCATGTTAGCCATGGGCCGGACTGATGGGCTGTGAAGATACGAAGACCGAAGACTGCACCCGTGTCTGGATGGGACTTTCCTTGGCGTGGAAGGAAAGCTTGGTGGACAACTATGTAAATTCCTTTCTCTGTGACCGACCTTGTGTAACCGTAGATCCCTCCCGTGTCTATATAAACCGGAGGGCTAGGTCCGTAGATAGCACGAATCCTCATAATCATAGCTACACTAGACTTTTAGGGTTTAGTCGTTACGATCTCGTGGTAGATCAACTCTTGTTGTACTCATATTCATCAAGATCAATCAAGCAGGACATAGGGTATTACCTCCGTAGAGAGGCCCGAACCTGGGTAAACATCGTGTCCCATGTCTCCTGTTACCATCGACCATAGATGCACAGTTCGGGACCCCCTACCCGAGATACGCCGGTTTTGACACCGACATTGGTGCTTTCATTGAGAGTTCCACTGGGACGTCGACGATAGGATCGATGTCTCACCTTGTTCTCAAGGATAATATCACCACCGGAGGAACGCTGGCTCCAGGCCAAACCCTCCGGCTGGGCGGCTTGACCATGACCGCCCGTTAAGCCAATGATGACCTCTCGGGTCATCGAAAACCCCTTTCGTATCGACTCCGAACACTCCAAGCAGATGGATCTAGCGGAGCTTTCGTCCTTAAACGAGCTCCTAGATCGCATCGCCGCCCTGGGGGTCGCTACAGACTATGATCGAATCGGGTTTAAATCCGATCAGAGAGAAATCAAATCTCCACCGTTCACCCACCAGATAGCGGTAGTCGAGGAGCGAGTCGACAACTCTTCCTCCATACAAAGGACGGACTATGTCCAGATCTCCGGTCTCGAAGAGTCGGACATCTACCTACGAGGAGATGCATCCTACCCTTCGAACATAGAATCGGACGACGGGCCTAAGAAATGAGTGGATATCCCGGAGCACGATCTGTTAAGTTCGGAAGACCTTGAGACTCCAGATCCAAAACTAGGTCAGGGTTCAGATTTAAATCCACCCACCCACCCGAATACAAGCGCTCTTATGAGCATCAACAGCAGTCTCAGGAAACGGTCCACCACTTCTGGGCCAGATTCCTTCTTGTCAAAAACAAGATTAAAGATTGCCACGACGAGGAAGTGACCTCAGTGTTCTGCAACAATTGCGGGGATGAAGGAATCCTCAATGCCATCAACCGCCGTCGCATCCTACACTTCGCTGACTTGGCAACTATCGTATAGAAGTACAGCACAATGGAAAGTGCCTGGAAAACTCAAGCAGCCCTTGGGAATCATCGGTCCCCACTCAACCCCTCATTCAGGCGAAAAGGGCGCACCCTTGCGACACACCCGGTTCAATAGTAAAGAAAGATAAGTCCAGTACGGGGCGCGGAACCGTTCTGGAAGGATGGCTCGATGGGCCATGCAAAATACACACAACACTGGATAACATACCAACACATAGCCTTAGAGCATGTTGGATACTCTGGCAAGTGGCCAAGAGCGGCGAGGATATCCTCACCAAGAGTAACCCAGAACAACACCCCCAGAGGACAGCGACCCCAAAGTGCTGACGGTCTTTGAGACATTCGCCTCAAACAATAGGCGCAAAAGAGCACTACGCAGACTCGCCGAAGTCTGCCAAATAGCAGCAATAAACCCTTGGAACGACATGGCTATAACTTTTAATGCCGGTGACGAACCAAGATACAAGACTTTCCGAGCACCAGCCGCCTTGGTCCTCAGTCCAATCATGGATGGCTTTCGGCTCACCAAGGTCCTCATGGATGGCGGCAACGGACTAAACCTCATCTACGAAGATACACTCCACAAAATGGAAATAGACATGAGCCACATTGAGCAAAGCAGCACGACCTTCCGAGGAATTATTCCCAGTCGGGAGGCGCGGTGTGTGTGAAAAATAACACTCGACGTGGTATTCGGCACACCGGAGAATTATCGGTCCGAAGAAATAACCTTCCAAGTGAACCCTTTCAACAGCGGATATCACGCCCTTTTGAGGCGGGAGGCATTTACACGCTTCCAAGTTGTACCTCATTACGGGTACATGAAGCTTAAGATGCCCGGGCCCAAAGGCATAATCACTCTCGCCAGTGATCCGGACATAGCACTCCGCTCCGAAAATAAAACCGCATCCCGAGCCCTTGAGGCATTATCTGAAGCCCTCGTGGCTGAAGAATTAACCATACTGCGCTCCACAGTGGACAGGGATGATGTGATCTTAGGCAAACGCCCCAAGTCCACCTCCTTCAAGCCAGTGGAAGAAATATTCAAATTCCAAGTCCATCAAACGGACCCCAAAAAGACAACATATATTGGGGCACAACTAGACCCAACGGTTGACACCGCGCTGAGGGATTTTCTTCGCGAAAACTAGGATATATTCGCCTGGCACCCTTATGACATGCCAGGTATCCCACGCAAACTATCCGAGCACAGCCTCAACAGATTAAAGGGATACAAGTCGGTCAAACAAACACTGCGGCGCTTTTCCGAACACAAATGTCAAGCCATGGGAGAGGAGCTAGCCAAGCTAGTCGAGGCTAGACTCATTAGAGAGATAAAACATCCGGACTGGCTGGTAAACCTCGTGATAGTACCAAAGAAGGATAAATCCTGGGGCTTGTGCGTCGATTTTAAAGACATCAATAAGGCTTGCACTAAGGATCCCTTCCCCTCCCCCGCATTGATCAAATCATTGATGCTACCGCAGGACACGACTCACTGTGTTTCCTCGATGCATATTCCGGATACCATCAAATCAAAATGAAGGAGTCCGACCAAGCTGCGACAGCATTCATCACCCCATATGGGCCATTCTGCTTCAACACCATGCCCTTCGGGCTCAAGAACGCCGGCGCCACCTACCAACGCATGATCCAAACATGCCTAGAGACACAAATCAGAAAGATAGTTGAAGCCTATGTAGATGACGTCGTAATCAAGACAAGGCATGTCGAAACACTAATAGATGACCTACGCCTCACATTTGACAACCTCCGCGCATATGACATTAAGCTCAATCCAGAAAAATGTGTTTTTGGCGTCCCCGTAGGAAAGCTGCTGGGCTTCATCGTCTCCAATAGATGAATTGAAGAAAATCCAGCCAAAATCCGAGCTCTGTCAAAGTTGGCTACACCAACAGACCTTAAACAAGTCCAAAAACTCACGGCTTGCATGGCGGCTCTAAGCCGCTTTATCTCCAGATTGGGAGAAAAGGAACTGCCACTCTATCGCCTTCTACGGCGAACCGATCACTTCGAGTTGATGGACGCGACAACAGTCGGACTGGAAGAAATAAAAACACTCCTAGCGAGCAACCCAATCTTGGCCGCGCCAAACGTCGGTGAACCCATGCTGCTATACATATCAGCAACACATCAAGTGGTGAGCATCGTGCTTGTCCTTGAACGACAACATGACGGAGATAAATTCCCGCTTCAGAAGCCATTATACTACATATCCACTGTCCTTACACCATGCAAATCCCGGTACCCCCATTATCAAAAGATAGCATACGCGGTCTTCATCGCATCCCGAAAGCTACGACACTACTTCCAGGAGTGTTCGATCACGATGGCTTCCGAAGTACAACTCAATGACGTAATAAACAACCGCGATGCCACGGGCCAGATTGCCAAATGGGCCATTGAGCTCCTTCCATTTGACATTACATACAAACAACATTGAGCTATTAAATCCCAAGTACTGGCTGACTTCGTCGCCGAATGGACAGAGGCCGAACTCCCTAAAGAGTACGGCACATATTCCAACTCGGTTATGTACTTCGATGGCTCCAAAATGTTGGCAGGGCTGGGAGCGGCCGTCGTTTTGATGTCCACCACGGGAGACGTCGTTCAGTACATACTCCAAATACTATACACAGACTCCAATAATGCAGCTGAATATGAGGCCTTATTGCATGGTCTACAGATGGCTGTCTCCATGGGCATACAGCGCCTGGAAGTGCGCGGGAACTCAAACCTTGCAATATCTCAAATAAATGGAGACTTCGATGCCAAAGATCCGAAGATGGCGGCTTATCGTAATCCCGTCCTAAAAATGTCGGCTCGGTTCGAGGGACTCGAGTTTCATCACGTGGCCCGAGAAAGTAATCAAGCGGTGGACGTTCTTGCTCGTATCGGCACCAAGCGTGACCCAGTCCCACCTAACATCTTTCTGGAAAGGCTTTTTAAGCCATTCGTGGTGTGGCAGGGGGAAAGCGGTAACACTAGCCCGAATCCGAACACAACCCCAGATTCTGAACACACCGATATTATCAGAGGCTCAACCACCGAAATAACACCCTCGGCCCATCTCATTATGGCAGTCATTGCCCCATCGACTGAACCCTTCTTTGCCTACCTTAATAGGAATGAACTTCCTGAGGATCAGAATGAGGCCCGCCACATTGTCTGGCGTTCTAAGACCTACAAGGTTCATGACGGAGAACTCTATAAGAAAAGCGCTACCGGAGTCCTTCAAAGATGCATCTCTGAGGAGGACCGGCGGCAGCTCCTGGCTGAGATGCATGCCGGTCTCGGCGGGCACCACGCCGCAGCTCGGGCCCTTGTTAGCAAGGCCTTCCATACAGGGCTTTATTAGTCGACGGCCCGAGCAGATGCACAGGACCTTGTCCAACATTGCGTTGGATGCCAACTCTTCACCAATCAAAGCCACATGCCCCCCACTGCCCTACAAACAATCCCATACACTTGGCCTTTCACGGTCTGGGGACTGGACATGGTTGGACACCTTAAAGGAGTAAGCCATAAGAAAAAAGATCAGTTGGTCATGGTGGATAAATTCACCAAGTGGATAGAGGCCAAACCAGTTAAAACGACCGAGTCAGGGCCGATGATAGAATTTATATCCGGCGTCGTACACCGTTATGGTGTCCCAGACAGCATCATCACTGATAATGGATCTAATTTCACAGCCGACAAAGTGAAAACCTAGTGCGCTAATCTGGGCATCAAGCTCGATTACGCCTCTGTCTATCATCTACAGACAAACGGTCAAGTCGAACGGGCCAACGGTCTTATAATGAGCGGCATCAAACCCAGGCTGGTGCGGTCTTTGAAGGAATCAGACGCACACTGGGTCGAGGAGCTTGACTCCGTACTCTAGGGGCTGTGGACCACGCCCAACTGAACTACCGGATACACACCTTTTTTCATGGTGTACGACGCAGAGGCTGTGCTACCCTGCGACATTATACATGACTCACCTCGGGTGCGCATGTATGAAGAGAGAGATGCCGAGCTCGATCGGCAGGACAGCCTAGATGCCCTGGAGGAGGAGCGTGACGTCGCAAAAGCCCGTTCAACATTTTATCAACAACAGACCCGCAGATATCAAAGCAGAGAAGTACGGGCCAAGACTTATAACATTGGCGAACTCGTTCTATGCTTGCCGGAGAAGAAAAAGGACAAACTCAAGCCCAAATGCGAGGGCCCCTTCATCATTGATGAAGTCCTCACCGGAGGAGCGTACCGCCTGCGTGATGTGTTAGACAATCGCCTCGAGCCGAACCCCTGGAACGCGGCCAGACTCCGAAGATTCTATGCCTAAGCGCCGAACTCTTTGTTCGTCTCCTTCTCCCTGCTGTTTCCATAATACTTTTTTTCTTTCTTTCTCTCTCTCTTTTAGTTTTTCTCTTTAGCCTTAAAGCTCTCGTGCGGTTAGACCGCGCACCTCGGACGCACACATGTGCCTTCAAATATGTACGTCCATTATGCCTGGGGGCTTCTTGTACACAAGCTTGCTATTATTCTTTGGGAACCAAGCTCATCACATATGCATCTTTCCCCATATATATACTACGATTTTTTCAATCAAAGTTCGGACATGCGCTCTAACGCATGCACACCCAGGGAAAGGAACCCTTAATGGAACTATTCTATTTGGAAGATGTTTCTTACATAATGTAATATAACATAACTAGCCGGATACAACTTGTCTGTTCAAGCAACTATGACCCCTACGCCTGGTTTCCACACATACCCCGGTCTATTCGGCCGCACGGGTATTCGGAAACACTCCGTGCCTTCGGGTCCAGAGGGCAAAGTGAAAAGGTCTTCCATGACAATCCTTTCACAATTTAGCTAGACGGGAAAATACGCAGTCATTTTGACTCAAAAATTTCCTCCTCTATACCCTCTAGCAGGCTATCTAACTTACAATCCTGCTGGGAATATTTGGCAGCTACTGCTAGTTGGTCATACACCAAATTAACGAGAACTTCCTTCTCGTCTGACCCTAGAGGTCCGACCCGAGCCATATGATTCGGGCCAAGCTTGGTGTACCGTGTCTTCACCATGGCCCAGCTTCTTCAGCCCCTTCCCGGCAGGCAGATATTTTCCACAATCGAAAGCGCCGCCGCGCCCCCTTGAATAGCTCTAGGAGCTCCTCCATATTTCCTGGAGGGGAGGCAGCTGGACATAAAGCTTTGGCAATGCTTCGCCTCGCCTGCCGAGCCTGCTCATGAATACACGACAGCTCTTGTAGCAGATCGCCTGAGAATCCGGACATCTCATCTTCGGGATGGCCTGTCAACATAACTACAGATATAACTCTGCCAGTTCCTGATATGTCCAAACTATTATAAACTATAGTCGGCCACATACTGAACATGCCACCGCGCAGCCTTTTATTCCCCTTCATGGGGTCGGCCAGTTGGGCATGCACATCTTTCAGTTCCTCACCCAGCTGGATGTTGGAATCCTGGAGTTTGTTTTTCTCCTCTCTGACTCGGGTCAGAACGCACTCGCTTGCGGCGTGTAGTCTTTTCGCCTCTTTCTCGCCTGCTTGAGCGGCCTTCTTTTTCTCTGCCAGTTGGTCCGATGACCCTGTTATGAGACAAGAAACAGTATTAGCATAGCTGGCATATAATAATTGTTTTTCAATGGAGGGAAACATTACCAGGAGACGCCTTCTTGGATTTCTCCAGTTCGGCACGGGCAGCAGTTAGCTGCAGCTGACACTTTTCTAGCTCCTGGGCTAGCAGGTCGTTCTTCTTTGTAAGAACCTGGTTATACAACGATACTTAAATCAGTTGTACCAGCTGCTTCAAGTCTCGGGGGCTACTTGTGTATGGTTATCATAGTCAGACAACGTAAACTTTTAAATGTTGCTTTGTGGCTCTGTTAAGCCCATCTCGAGCAGCTCGAATATATGCATCAGCCAAGCTGAAGGCGTTAAATGCCTCTTTTGAAAAACCAGGGTCTTGTAAAAGGGCCCTGCGACACCGATGATTCATGGCGCTCTCCACTTCCTATTTGGTGACGGATACATCCTCCGAATCCTCGGCTGGAGGACAGTCCGGCATCACCCCTGCGTCAGTCCCCGTCTTCACGGCAGGATCTTGATCATAGCTACGGGAAGTATGACCAGCCGGACCCCCGGATATAGTCCAACACACCTTTTTCCTGATACAAGGTAAACGTAAAGGTCATAGTTGGATGTGACTGCCAAGGTGCATATTTGCAAATTCATACCTCTTTGATGAAGGCTCGGCCGTATCTTCGTTTGCCTTCCTCTTCGAAGGCTTGCCTGGTGTGGGAGACGCTCTCTTCAGAGATGCCCCCGGGGCAGCATGGCACGGCGAACGCCTCCCCTTTTGAGCACATGACAGTGCGGTGGGTAAGGAGGAATGAGAAAACTCTCTTGGACAAGGTATCTCCAGATTACTTACATGTGAAGCAGGAAGCAGACCGGGGTAATCAGCGGTGATGGGTACATCTGTACCATCATAGCTCATTTGATAGAATATTCCATCCTCGAGCTCCACAAATATGTCCGGATCTTCTTCATATCCGGGGTCAAGATCCTGGTTGCGATTCTCTGGCTGAGGAGCAGAGTCATAGATCCCCTCGACAGCTTTTTGCCATTCCTATTATAAGCGGATAAGATACTGCCTGTCAAGAATGATTTAGGGACAGTAGTAAAGTAGTGGAGTTGAAGCTTACCCAGCTGGGAGGATTATACATGGAAAATTCATCTCGATATTGGAGACGGGTGAACTCCTCCTTCTCCCCTTTATATAGCTCGGCCATTATTTCGGCCAGGGCGGCGGGGGTCTTTGGGCCCTTCCGACCACAGCGTGAGGCGTCGTCTTCCCTGTTATAATGCCACATGGGAAGCCCTCTGTATTGGAGTGGCTGGACCCCCCGCGTTATGGAGATCACCATTACCTCGACTATTGACAATCCGGACTGGGCAAGCATCTTAATCTTGCCCAGCAGCAGGCTGATCTCTACACTATCCTCTTCCTCGAGGCTCTGAGGACGCCAGCTATGGCATTTCTTCAACGGAGCAATTGAAAACTCGAGGAGGCCCATACGGACGGGGTCGGGTATCTGGTCTCGGCGATGCGCCACACTTCGGCTCCTCCCACTTCAAAAATTGACCCACCTTGATTACGAGGGATGAGGCAGAACAATCTTCTCCATAAATCGAAATGGGCCTCACAGCCCAGGAATAGCTCGTATAGAGCGACATAACCTGCAATATGAAGGATAGAGGCGGGAGTGAGACTGTGCAGTTGGAGGCCATAATACTCCAGCAGACCTCGGAGGAAGGGATGGATCGGAAATCTGACACCTCTTAACAAGAAGGGGACGAAGCATACTCGTTCTCCCATGGACGTATTGGGGAAGTTCTCCGTTTGAGCCCCGCCCTTGAAGGACGTCATCCTTGCTTGTATCGGGACCAAATCCGCGGGGGGAAGAAAGCCCTCTGTTTGCAGCTTCGCCAGCTGACTGTGGGATACGGAACATCTCTCCCAATCACCCTTTTTGGAGCCGTGGGGACGAGAAGAAGAGCTGGGAGCGCTAGCCATGTTGGGGTAGTGTTTTCTTAGCAAGCTCTCAGGATTTTTCGCGGGGTGTGGAATGGATCTAAGATCTATTCTCTTTAAATAGGTACCTTTGTGGTACGGTCGGGGTGGTATATGCAAAAAAACCCGACCTCTCGCATTCGCTCGACACATGGAAACTGAAGTTGTTGATGCACAGAAGCTGAGGGGTACAACATTAAATGGAAGGCCGAACACACTACTTGGAAGTCATCGGTGAAGGAACCCGCCTTGCAATGCCGAAGATAATCTATGTGCCGAACACCTCATCATTGAAGAATGGTTCGGGGGCTACTGAGGGAGTCCTGGACTAAGGGGTCCTCGGGCGTCCGGCCTGTTAGCCACGGGCTAGACTGATGGGCTGTGAAGATACGAAGACCGAAGACTACACCCGTGTCCGGATGGGACTTTCCTTGGCGTGGAAGGCAAGCTTGGCGGCCAACTATGTAAACTCCTTTCTCTGTAACCGACCTTGTGTAAACCTATATCCCTCCCGTGTCTATATAAACCGGAGGGCTAGGTCTGTAGATAGCCCGAATCCTCATAATCATAGCCAGACTAGACTTTTAGGGTTTAGTCATTATGATCTCGTGGTAGGTCAACTCTTTTAATACTCATATTCATCAAGATCAATCAAGCAGGACGTAGGGTATTATCTCCGTAGATAGGGCCCGAACCAAGGTAAAAATTGTGTCCCATGTCTCCTGTTACCATCGACCTTACACGCACAGTTCGGGAACCCCTACCCGAGATCCGCCGGTTTTGACACCGACACCCATCGGCTTCCACGCCTTCCTGACTTCAGCTTCCATGTGGCGAGCGAATATGAGAGGTCGGGGTATTTTTGCACATACCACCCTAACCAGACAAGAGAGGTGCCTATTTAAAGAGAATAGATATCAGATCCATTCCACACCCTGCGAAGAAAATCCTCAGAGCTCGCTAGGAGGACCCACTCCAACATGGCTAGCGCTCCCAACTCTTCCTCTCGTCCCCACGGCTCTGAAACAGGGCTTTCTTCCTCCCGCGGATCTAGTCCCAGTCTGAGCAGGATTGACGTCCTTCAACAGCAAGGTTCAGGCGGAGAATTTCTCCAATCCGTCTAGGGGGAACGAGTATGCTTCGTTCCCTTCTTGCCAAGAGGCGTCGGATTTCCAATCCATCCCTTCCTCTGAGGACTTCTGGAGTATTATGGACTCCAACTGCACAGTTTCACTGCCGCCTCCATCCTACACATCGCAGGTTACATTGCTTTATGTGAGCTATTCATGGGCTGTGAGGCCCATTTTGAATTATGGAGAAAACGGTTCTACCTCGTCCCTCGTAATCAATGGGGATGAATATTCGAAGTGGGAGGAGCCGAGGTATGGCGCATCGCCGGGACCAGATACCTGTCCGGCAAGCCAAAGAAGGCATCCGAAGAATGGCCTTCCGAATGGTTCCATATTGACGATGTCGCTCTTCCTGACCCAGTCCGAATGGGTCTCCCCAAATTTTCAAGTGCTCCGTTGAAGAAACGCCACAGCTGGCGCCCTCAGAGCCTCGAGGAGGAGGATAGCGCGGGAGTCAGTCAGTTGATGGGAAAGATTAAGACGCTCGCCCAGTCCGTATTATCAATAATCGAGCTAATGGCTATCTCCATAGTGCGGGGGGTCCAACCACTCCAATGCAGAGGGCTTCCCATGTGGCACTATAATGGGGAAGATGACACCTCAAGCTGCGGTCGCAAGGGTCCGAAAACCCCCGCTCCTTTGGCTAAAATATTGGCCGAACTGTACAAAGGGGAGAAGGAGGAGTTCACTCGTCTCCAATGTCGAGATGGATTTTCCATGTATAATCCTCCTAGCTGGGTGAGCTCCAATCCCACTATTTTACTCCTCTCCCCGAATCATTTTTCATGGATAGTAACATACCCACTCGCAATAGGAATGACGGAAGGCTACTGAGGGGATCCATAGCCCCGCCCGCAGCCGGAGGGTCACAACCGGGACCTTGACCCCGGATTCA
The DNA here is from genome assembly GCF_003073215.2 of Triticum urartu. Lineage (NCBI taxonomy): Eukaryota > Viridiplantae > Streptophyta > Magnoliopsida > Poales > Poaceae > Triticum > Triticum urartu. The sequence continues at coordinate 525,786,580 of NC_053027.1, read as the reverse complement.
AAGAAGATCCGGACATATTTGTGGAGCTCGAGAATGGAGTATTCTATAAGACGAGCTATGATGGTACGGAAGTACCTATCATCGCCGATTATCCCGGCCTCCTCCCTGCTTCGCATGTAAGTAACTTAGGAGACACCGTCTTCGAAAGAGCTTCCTTATTATGCCTCACCCACCGCACTATTTCGTTCTCCAAAGGGGAGGCGCTCGACGTCACAACGTGCACCAGAAGCATCTCCGAGGAGAGCGGCGCCCACGCCAAGCACGACTTCGAAGAGAAAGGCAAACGACAATGCAGCAGAACCTTCATCAAAGAGGTAAGGCTTTCTTTTTGAAAATACATCTCCTAATCGCCACATCAAATCATGATGCCATTCGCCGCATTCTATCAGGAAATGTGTCCGCCGGACTATGTCCGGGGATCCTGCCGGTCATGCTTCCACTAGTCAGGTTCCAGACCCTATCCTAAGGATGGGGGCTGACACGGGAGTGGCACCAAACAGTCCTCCCACTGAGGATTCAGACGATTGATAACCCACAAGTATAGGGGATCGCAACAGTTTTCGAGAGTAGGGTATTCAACCCAAATTTATTGATTCGACACAAGGGGATCCAAAGAATATTCTCAAGTATTAGCAGCTGAGTTGTCAATTCAACCACACCTGGAAACTTCATATCTGCAGCAAGGTATTTAGTAGCGAAGTAATATGATAATAGTGGTAACGGTAGCAAAAGTAATATTTTTGTGTTTTATAGTGATTGTAGCAGTAGCAACGGAAAAGTAAATAAGCAAAGAACAATATATGAAAAACTCGTAGGCATTGGATCGGTGATGGAGAATTATGTTGGATGCGATCGACAATGCAAAAATTATAACATAGGGTGACACAGAACTAGCTCGAGTTCATCAATGTAACGTAGGCATGTATTCCGAATATAGTCATACATGCTTATGGAAAAGAACTTGCATGACATCTTTGGTCCTACCCTCCCATGGAAGCGGGGTCCTATTGGAAACTAATTGATATTAAGGCCTCCTTTTAATAGAATACCGGGCCAAAGCATTAACACATAGTGAATACATGAACTCCTCAAACTACGGCCATCACCGGTAATGGTCCCGATTATTGTCACTTCGGGGTTAACGGATCATAGCACATAATAGGTGACTATAGACTTGCAAGATAGGATCAAGAACTCACATATATTCATGAAAACATAATAGGTTCAGATCAGAAATCATGCCACTCGGGCCGTAGTGACAAGCATTAAGCATAGCAAAGTCATAGCAACATCAATCTCAGAACATAGTGGATACTAGGGATCAAACCCTTATAAAACTAACTTGCTTACATGATAAATTTCATCCAACCCATCACCGTCCAGCAAGCCTACGATGGAATTACTCACGCACGGCGGTGAGCATCATGAAAATGGTGATGGAGGAAGGTTGATGATGACGATGGCGACGGATTCCCCTCTCCGGAGCCCCGAACTGACTCTAGATCAGCCCTCTCGAGAGAGTTTAGGGCTTGGCGGTGGCTCCATATCGTAAAACATGATGAATCCTTCTCTTTGATTTTTTCTCCCCGAACACGAATATATGGAGTTGGAGTTGAGGTCGGTGGAGCGTCAAGGGCCCAATGAGGCAGGGGGCGCACCCAGGGGGGTAGGCGTGCCCCCCACCCTGGAGGACAGGGTGTGGGCCCCCTGACATGGATTCTTCTTCCAGTATTTTTTATATATTCTAGAAATAATCTCCGTTGATTTTTAGGTCATTCCGAGAACTTTTATTTCTACACAAAAATAACACCATGGCAATTCTGCTGAAAACAGCGTTAGTCCGGGTTAGTTCCATTCAAATCATGCAAGTTAGAGTCCAAAAGAAGGGAAAAAGTGTTTGGAAAAGTAGATATGACGGAGACGTATCAACTCCCCCAAGCTTAAACCTTTGCTTGTCCTCAAGCAATTCAGTTGATAAACTGAAAGTGATAAATAAAAACTTTAACAAACTTTGTTTGCTCTTATTGTTGTAAATATGTAAAGCCAGTATTCAAGTTTTCAACAAAGATTATGAACTATCCATATTCACAATAACTTTCAGGTCTCATGTTTACTCATATCAATGGCATAATCAGCTAGTGAGCAATAATAACAAATGTCGGATGACAACACTTTCTCAAAATAATCATGATATGATATAACAAGATGCTATCTCGCTAGCCCTTTCTAAGACCGCAAAACATAGATGTAGAGCACCTTTAAAGATCAAGGACTGACTAGACATTGTAATTCATGGTAAAAGAGATCCAGTCACAGTCATACTCACTGTAAACTAACAGTAATGGATGCAAATGACATAGGTGCTCTCCAACTGGTGCTTTTTAATAAGAGGATGATGACTCAACATAAAAGTAAGTAGATAAGCCCTTCGCAGAGGGAAGCATGGATTTGTTGAGGTGGCAGAGATCGGTTTTGAAATAGATATGAATAATATTTTGAGCGGTATACTTTCATTGTCAACATAACAACCGAGAGATCTCAATAGCTTCCATGCTACACACATTATAGGCAGTTCCCAAGCATAATGGTAAAGTTTATACCCCCCCCCACCAACAAGCATCAATCCATGGCTTGCCCAAAACAACGGGTGCCTCCAACTAACAACAATCCTGGGGGAGTTTTGTTTGCAATTATTTTGATTTGATTTGAGCATGGGACTGGGCATCCCGATGACCAACCATTTTCTCATGAATGAGGAGCGGAGTCCACTCCTCTTGAGAATAACCCGCCTAGCATGGACGATACAGACAGCCCTAGTTGATACATGAGCTATTCGAGCATACAAAACAGAATGTTTATTTGAATGTTTAGAGTTTGGCACAAATAAATTTACTTGGAACGATAGGTAGATACCGTGTATAGGTAGGTATGGTGGACTCATATGGAATAACTTTGGGGTTTATGGAATTGGATGCACAAGCAGTATTCCCGCTTAGTACAAGTGAAGGCCAGAAAAAGACTGGGAAGCGACCAGCTAGAGAGCGACAACAGTCATGAACATGCATTAAAATTAATCAACACCGAATGCAAGCATGAGTAGGATATAATGCACCATGAACATAAATATCGTGGAGGCTATGTTGATTTTGTTTCAACTACATGCGTGACTATGTGCCAAGTCAAGCCACTCGAATCGTTCAAAGGAGGATACCACCCTATCATACCACATCACAACCATTTTAATAGCATGTTGGCATGCAAGGTAAACCATTATAAACTCCTAGCTAATTCAGCATGGCATAAGCAACTATAATCTCTAATTGTCATTGCAAATATGTTTCTTTCATAAAAGGCTAAATCAGGAACAATGGTATTTACAAAAACAAGAGAGGTCGAGTTCATACCAACTTTCCTCATCTCAATAAGTTCATCATATAATCATCATTACTACCTTTCACTTGCACGACCGAATAGTGCGGATAATAATAATAGTGCAAGTGCATTGGGCTAAGCTGGAATATGCAAGCATTCAATTCAAGAGAGTAGACAAGGTAATATGGGCTCTTTATTATATCAACAATAATGCATTTGAGAGCCACTCAACATTTTAATCATGGTCTTCTCCTCTCGACACCCAAAGGAAAGAAAAGAAACAAAACTATTTACACGGGAAAGCTCCCAACAAGCAAAAGAAGAACAAGAAATCTTTTGGGTTTTCTTTAATTACTACTACTACATGCATGGAAAGTAAACTAACTAAAATCTACAAGTAATTTTTTGGTTTTTCTTAAGGTTTTTCAAACACACAAGAAGAAAACGAGAAAATGAAAATAAACTAGCATGGATGATACAATGAAAGAGTATGAGCACCGACAACTGGCATGAGTGTGTGATCATGAATGTAATGTCGGTGAGAAATACGTACTCCCCCAAGCTTAGGATTTTGGCCTAAGTTGGTCTATGCCCATGGATGGCTTGGTGGATATCTGAAGTTGAAGATGGGGTCGTACTGAGATGCATCAACTACTACCTGAAGAGCTATAGCATGGAGGTGGGTTGCCTCCGCCCTCCTCTAGAACTCGGTCGCCTCCTCCCTAGTTATAACATATCTCCCTTTTGTCTGAAAGTCAAGGAAAGTAGGAGCAGGGAGAGCGATGTGATAGGTGCGTCGTCTATCGAAGATTAGTCGGTACTATGGGAACTGATTGTTCCTCTCAACAAACTGATGATGAACCATGGCATTATAATCTAAATAAGCATGAGGAAACTCAATATCATTTTCACGAATGGTTATCTCAAGAAAATCGGCTAAACGGGTTGCATAAATTCCACCAAAGAAATCTCCATCAATGCTATTATTATGCAACCTACGTGCAACAACGGCCCCCAAGTTATATTGTCTATCTCCTAATACAGTACTCTTGAGAACACTAAGATCAGGAACACACATGTGAAACGCCTCATCCTTCTCCATTTATGCATCTACCTATAAAGAGAGCAAACTAATGTATAGCAGGAAAATGAATCCTCCCATTGGTAGCTTGCGTGATTTCTCTAGATTCCCCCACAGTTATACTAGCAAGAAAGTCTCTATATTCAGATTTGCGAGGTTCACTAACATTACCCCACTGTGTGAGTTTACAAGCAGTGTTAAAATCTTCTAAGTCCATGGTATAAGATTTATCATAGAGATCAAATAGGACAGTTTGAGAATTGCGTGATGATGAAAATTTAAACCTTCTCACAAATGAATCAGTGAGGTAGTAGTACTGATGAAACCTATCTGCCACGATGCTCTCAAGATCGGCGTTACGCACATATGCTTCAAATTCCTCCTTAATTCCTGCCCGAACCATGAAGTCCTCTGACGGCCATTCACAAGGCCGCACTTGAGCATCCCTTGGTAGTTCATTGTCCGACTCACGTATTGCGGGCCTGGGTCCTTATTTCCTTGAGGAACCACCTCGGTACATTTTCCTAAACATATTTCTTCTTTTGAAAAATTTCTGAAATTTTTAGTAACTCAAAATAAAAGTGAACCAAACTCGACAAAATTGATAGCAACTACTCCTACAAGTGCCTAGAGGATATATCATGCATTAAAACTACTTTTGACCACATAAATTTCACATGGAAGCTCAAGAACAGGTCACCTAAGCAGCAAAAATTTGCAATGAATAAAGCACTAGAACATAAACTAATTGGACCATTGGAGGAGTCACATACCAAAGAACTATCCCCCAAAGCAGTTTTGTGAATGCAGCTTTGAGCAAGGAGATCGAAAATGGCAGCAAGATGAGCAAGAACTCGGGTTTGAGCTGGCTAGCGATTTTTTTGGGAGGAAGAAGGAGTGTGTGGTGGCTGGATTAAGTGGAGGGGGCCCACGTGGGCTCCACGAGGCAGGGGGCGAGCCCATGGGGTAGGCGCGCCCTCCACCCTCATGGGCACGTGGCTACTCCCCCTGCTGTGATTTCAGTGCCAGATATTCTAAAATATTATAGAAAAAATCATATTTAAATTTCAGGGCATTTGGAGAACTTTTATTTTCGGGGTATTTTTTATTGCATGGATAATTTAGAAAACAGACAGAAAATACTATTTTTGATTTATTTAATATAAATAACAAAAAGTAAAAAAGGGTACACAGAGTTGTGTTTTCTAACTTCATCCATCTCATGCTCATCATAAGGAATCCACTAACAAGGTTGATCAGGTCTAGTTAACAAACTCATTTCGAATAACATGAAACTGAAGAATTTTCGAATAACATTAGGTTACCTCAACGGGGATATGCACATCCCCAACAATAACAATATCATATTTCTTCTTGATAGTAGGAAGAGGAAATTCAAAACCTCCAATAGTAATTGTTGAAAATTTTCCAATAGAATTTATACTGTGCACTTGAGGTTGTTTCCTCGGAAAGTGTACCGTATGCTCATTACCATTAACATGAAAAGTGACATTGCCTTTGTTGCAATGAATAACAGCCCCTGCAGTATTCAAAAAGGGTCTACCAAGGATAATCGACATACTATCGTCCTCAGGAATATCAAGAATAACAAAGTCCGTTAAAATAGTAACGTTTGCAACCACAATAGGCACATCCTCAAAAATACCGACAGGTATAGCAGTTGATTTATCAGCCATTTGCAAAGATATTTCAGTAGGTGTCAACTTATTCAAATCAAGTCTACGATATAAAGATAGAGGCATAACACTAACACCGGCTCCAAGATCACATAAAGCAGTTTTAACATAGTTTCTTTTGATGGAGCATGGTATAGTTGGTACTCCTAGATCTCCAAGTTTCTTTGGTATTCCACCCTTAAAAGTATAATTAGCAAGCATGGTAGAAATTTCAGCTTCCGGTATCTTTCTTTTATTAGTAACAATTTCCTTCCTATACTTAGCATAAGGATTCATTTTAAGCATATCAGTCAAACGCATACGCAAAAAGATAGGTCTAATCATTTCAGCAAAGCGCTCAAAATCCTCATCATCCTTTTTCTTGGATGGTTTAGGAGGAAAGGGCATGGGTTTCTGAACCCATGGTTCTCTTTCTTTACCGTGCTTCCTAGCCACGAAGTCTCTCTTATCATAACGTTGATTCTATGATTGTGGGTTATCTAGATCAACAGCGGGTTCAATCTCTACATCATTATCATTGCTAGGTTGAGCATCAACATGAACATCATCATTGCTAGGTTCATGTTCATTACCAGATTGTGTTTCAGCATCAGAAATAGAAATATCATTGGGATTCTTAGGTGTGTCAATAACAGGTTCACTAGAAGCATGCAATGTCCTATCATTTCTCTTTTTCTTCCTTTTAGAAGGACTAGGTGCATCAACATTAGTTCTCTGAGAATCTTTCTCAATTCTCTTAGGGTGGCCTTCAGGATATAATGGTTCCTGAGTCATTTTACCACCTCTAGTCATAACTCTAACAACATTATCATTCTTCTTATTATTTAATTTATTGAGCAAATCATTCTGAGCTTTAAGTACTTGTTCTACTTGAGTGGTAACCATCGAAGCATGTTTACTAATAAGTTTAAGTTCACCTTTAACATTAGCCATATAATCACCCAAGTGTTCAACCCTATCAGCACTGTGTTTCAATTGTCTACCAACATAAGCATTGAAGTTTTCTTGTTTAACCATAAAGTCATCAAACTCATCCAAGCGTTGGCTAGCAAACTTACTAAATGGGATTTCACATTTATCGAATCTATAGAGAGAATTTACCTTTACTACCTGTGTCGGGTTATCAAGACCATGTATTTCTTCAATACGTGGTAAATTCTTAACATCTTCAGCTTTAATACCCTTTTCTTTCATAGGTTTATTTGCCTCTTGCATATCTTCAGGACTGAGAAATAGAATACCCCTTTTCTTCGGAGTTGGCTTAGGAGTTGGTTCAGGAAGTGTCCAATTAGTTTCATTAGTCAACATATTATTCAATAACAATTCAGCTCGATCAACAGTTCTTTCCCTGAAAACACAACCAACACAACTATCCAGGTGGTCTCTAGTAGCATCGTTAGTCCATTATAAAAGATATCAAGTATTTCATTTTTCTTGAGACGATGATGAGGAAAAAGCATTAAGTAATGGGAGAAGCCTGCCAAAGCTTGTGGGAGACTCTCTTGTTCAATTTGCACAAAATTATATATTTCCCTTAAGGGAATTTTTTTCTTATGAGCGGGGAAATATTTAGCAGAGAAGTAATAAATCATATCCCGGGGCTACTCACACAACCAGGATCAAGAGAATTGAACCATGTTTTAGCATCACCCTTTAATGAGAACGGAAACAACTTAAGGATAAAGTAATAGCGAGTTTTCTCATCATGTGTAAAGAGGGTGGATATATCATTTAATTTAGTAAGCTGTGCCACAACAGTTTCAGATTCATAGCCATAGAAAGGATCAGATTCAACCAAAGTGATTAACTCAGGATCGACAGAGAAAACATAATACTTATCAGTAATAAAGATAGGTGAAGTAGCAAAAGCAGGGTCATATTTCATTCTAGTATTCAAAGATTTTTCTTTAAGCTTAGCTAATAATTTCAAAAGATCAGATCTATCATTGCAAGCTAAGAAGTCTCTAGCAGTTTCTTCATCCATAACATAACCCTCAGGCACAACAGGCAATTCATATCTAGGGGGAGAATCTTCATCATTAATATTATCAGTTTCAATAATTTCATTCTCTCTAGCCTTGCAAGTTGTTCATCAAGAAATTCACCTAGTGGCACAATATTACCAAGCATAGAAGTAGTTTCATCATAAGTATCATGCAAAGCAGAAGTGGCATCATCAATAACATGCAACTTATCGGAATCAATAGCATGTGTAGGTGTCCCAAGTTTACTCAAATCAGAAGGTGAATCAAGTGCAGAGCTAGATGGAAGTTCCTTACCTCCCCTCATAGTTGAGGGAAAAATCTTGGTTCTTTGATCTTTCAAGTTCTTCATAATGATAAGAAGATATAAATCCCAAGTGACTCAAAGAATAGAGCTATGCTCCCTGTCAACGGCGCCGGAAAATAGTCTTGATAACCCACAAGTATAGGTGATCGAAACAGTTTTCGAGGGTAGAGTATTCAACCCAAATTTATTGATTCGACACAAGGGGAGCCAAATAATATTCTCAAGTATTAGCAGCTGAGTTGTCAATTCAACCACACCTGGAAACTTAATATCTACAGCAAGGTATTTAGTAGCAAAGTAATATGATAATAGTGGTAATGGTAGCAAAAGTAATATTTTTGGGTTTTATAGTGATTGTAACAGTAGCAATGGAAAAGTAAATAAGCGAAGAACAATATATGAAAAGCTCGCAGGCATTGGATCGGTGATGGAGAATTATGTCGGATGCGATCGATCATGCAACAATTATAACACAGGGTGACACAGAACTAGCTCCAGTTCATCAATGTAATGTAGGCATGTATTCCGAATATAGTCATACGTGCTTATTGAAAAGAATTTTCATGACATCTTTTGTCCTACCCTCCCATGGCAGCGGGGTCCTATTGGACACTACTAGGAAAAGGGCTATAAATGGAATTGACACTAATGGCGCACCTGACATGTGATGCGCCACTACAATATAGCAGTGGCATACCATGTGAAGGTGTGCCATTAGTGTGGAAGACACTAATGGCGCACCAGATACATGGTGCGCCACTAGTAACAATTTTTTTCTTTTCATTTTTCCAAACATACTAATGGCGCATCATGTAGACAGCGCGCCATTACTAGTTAAAACTAGTAATGGCGCACTGTCCACAGGTGCGCCATTACTAAGTTTTTTCCCCCTAGCTAATGGCGCACCGCCAGGGGGTGCGCCATTAGTAATCTTCCCCCTAGCTAATTCGCCCGATCCCTTCGTCCCTCCATCCACTTCCCCCCCCCTCGCTCCACACTCGGCCGCTCCGACGACCCACGCGCCCCGCCTCGCCGCCGACCCACTGCGACGCTGCCCCACCCACTACGCCGCCGCCAGGTCTCCTCCGCCCGTAAGCCTCCCTCCTCCTCTGACCGTCCATCGCCTTCGGCCTCGTGCCCCACCAGCCGCCGCCCCACCCGCTGCCGCCCCCACCAGACCGCCGCCGCCCCCAAATCTCTCTATCGCTCCCCGCCGCCGCCTGCCTCCTCCCCCACCCCCAATCCAGCCCCACCGCCGCCGCCTTCCTCCTCCCCCACCCCCAATATAGCCCCGCCGCCGCCTTCCTCCTCCCCCACCCCCAATCCAGCCCCGCCGCCGACGACTCTGCCCGCCGCCGGCTCCCCGCACCATCTCCTCCTCCACGGACAACCCGGAGTTCAGGGCCGTGCCCACAATCTCCTCTGCCTCCGGATGCCGCCCCCTCCCCCATCGTGCAGAGCATCCAGGCGAGACGTCGACGCCCCCCTCTTCACCGCCCTCCTCGACGACGCCGCCCTCTTCAACGCCGGCCGCTGCCGACCTGCCTCTGCCTTGTCACTGGATGGTGAGCTCCTCTGCTATGCAAATTTGTCAATTGAAGCGCTTGAATGATGTTAGCTTAGCATTTGATGATAAATGTGATGTTCTTTCTGTCAGTGTGAAACTCGATGGATAGGGTGTAAGATTTAATCAGTATGTCTAGTCTATTTGGCAGGGGGTGCAAAGTTGCAAGCTTAGGAGTTTGAAAAATGAGCCTAATTGGTCAGTGGCATAGCTTAAAAGTTATCTGCCTTGGCTCAAATGAAGGTTGTTTGATATCTTGAAATAAACAAACATGCCTTGTGTCAAACCATATTTTAAATCTGCAAGCTTGATTTTTCTTCTATCTGTTGTTTTCTCATGCTTTGGCTTGTAAAACTAAATTGGGACTTAGGGCCAGAGTAGATAGAAGGTGCAATCTTGGCCATTTTTTCACATGCTTCCATTTAGACTCTTGAGAGCTAGAGCTATTTTATCAATATTTTCCTTTACCACACCAGCATATGTATGACATGAGCTCTTATGTTTTCAGAACATTGAGACTGAGCTTAACTAATTCTGATTGATCATTTTTTTATATGATGAGGAGGAGGGGTATCTTATTTGGCATGACTAGTAATTAACTGGTAGTAACTGATAGTGTGATACCCATCATGCAGACATGCTTTAGGCAGGCTTGGTAGATTTGTCAAGGCAGGCTTGATATGCATGCATGCATTCTTTGCTTGTTTATATTCATTCTTGTAAACTGAACATGCTCATCTATCTAACTATCTATCTACCTGCTTTAGTATGTATGTATGCATTGTATTTTTATTTCCTTTGGAAAGTAAAGTTAATGTGAAAGGAAGAGAGAAAAAGAAAGGTAGGAAGACAGATGCTTCAGTCAGTATAAGCCCAGCTTAATTTGAGTGACAATCACCTACCTGGCTGGCTGGCATGATCATCTTTTACAGAAAACAATTTTCAGCAAAGGTCATGTCTCTGACCATCGTGTCGTGATGATTTTGCATGTACCCCGAGAGGCCCTTGAGTTTGCTGGAATGTCGATTAACTTCCGTTCCGGCAAATTCGGGTACTCCATATGTCCTATTTTCAGCAAAGGTCATGCTGAAATTTTCCGTGAATTTTAGCATGACTTTGCTAAAAATAGGACCTATGGGGTACTTGCGACTAATGCATGGGCCTGGGTATCTTAGTACTTAATTAAGTAGGAGCAACTGCCTCTTGTGTTATACATATAGAAGTGTGATATCAACTCATAGTTATTACTAATGTCAAGAGATGATGTAGTTTTGAATTATGAATGTAGGAAATGTCGTCATCGGACGACGAAAGTCTCCCGGGGGAGTGGACTGGTGCCACGACGATCGAGGTCTGTGCGACATGCCTCACCTGGACGATGATCGGCGCTTCAGCATTAAGCTCGAGGAGACCTTCGAAGTTGAAACGGTACACAACGACGACAAGTGTTATTTTCATAATTAAGCATGACTTCAACTATTTCAAATGTAATTTTCATCTTTTACAATTCGAGTATAGCTTATCCCATGCCATGCAAGACGCTATGTCTTGGAGAGGATGGATTTTGAAGACCATGAAATTTCTGAAACAAAGAAAATTCACCTAAGGACTCATCACGATGTGGACTTTGAAGTAAATCTATATAATTCTGAGAGCGTAACCCATTTTGGTTGCAAAAATTGGGAAGCATTTTGCAAGATGTATGGTTTTGATGAGGGTATGCTTATCACCATGGATCTTGGTAATCCTGACATCGACCAAGATAATATGGACATTTGGGTCCTTGTTGATACGCCTCCAGTTCTACCGCTATGCGAGTTTCTCAAACATAGTTATTAGCTAATTTATATTGTTTATTTCAAAATAGTTGACAACTTATTTCCATTGACAGCTTATTTTTATTGTTCAAAGAATGTGCCAGAGATGGTAGACAAAACCCACTACACCGATGGCTCCGAATTAACAACTTACAAGGAGAAAAATCATCTGGTCGAATTTTGTACTGACATTGAGAATTACAATATCCACAATCAAACTCCTCAACATTATGGTCAATACGTGCCACTAGTGCATGTGTTCAACTACGGTAACTACCATGGAGATACCCTGGTAAGATTTTTACTATTACGACATCCGTGCATCTTTTGCATACTTCTAAAACTAGTACATCATTGCTAACTATGAAGTTATTACTATGTTTTTCAACAGATAATCCCAGAGAATTGTGTGCCTCATATGATGTATCAGAAAGGTAGTCTTAATGTTTTGAACATACAGCCAGGTCATCCTACGAATCTCAACTGTCCATACGAGATTTCTAAAAGAAGTGGAGACATGAAAATCAAAGGATGGAAAAAATGTATGGACAGTCGTAAGGAGGTTCTTGGAAGCAAAAGGAAGCGAAGCGCAAGAATTGGAGACAGGATGTTCTCCATTCTCCATAATGGAGAGTCAGGGTCTATATTGTTTTATGCTATTTTACCTTAAATAGGGTATTTAGGTCCTGCCTAATACTGATGATCATGTGCTAAGAACAATTAAGTAGGGTTGGTTCGATGACTATCAAGATGATGATCGTATGACTTGTTATTAATAACGAGTAGAAGTTGTATGATGATGATTAGTAGGACTTGTTAGGATTAGTATTACTTCCGACAAACTCGCTACCGTGGTCTCGAGCTTGTAATGTTCTATCTTTGTTCGGTCTTTTGAATTCGGAGACTATGATTAATTGTATTCGGAGACTAATCTTCTATTGTATTTGATGAATCAGCTCTTGCTGTGGGGTGCTGTCTATATTCTGTCTAATAATATATTTTGTAACCTGTGCAAAATTCAGAAAAGTAAAAAAACCTAATATTCACACTAATGCCGCATCACCCCACAGTGCGCCATTAGTATGCCAGATACTAATGGTGCATGTGGTCTATACTAATAGGCACGGCGTGGTGCGCCATTAGTAAAAACTAGTGGTGTGGTACTAGTGGCGCACCAGTAGTGCGCCATTAGTAGGCAAAACTGGTGTGCCACTAGTAGGCCTTTTCCTAGTAGTGGGAAACTAAGGGATATTAACGCCTCCTTTCAATAGACTACCAGACCAAAGCATTAACACATAGTGAATACATGAACTCCTCAAACTACGGTCATCACCGGTAATGGTCCCGATTATTGTCACTTTGGGGTTAACGGATCATAACACATAATAGCTGACTATAGACATGCAAGATAGGATCAACAACTCACATAGATTCATGAAAACATAATAGGTTCAGTTCTGAAATCATGGCACTCAGGCCCTAGTGACAAGCATTAAGCATAGCAAAGTCATAGCAACATCAATCTCGGAACATAGTGGATACTAGGGATCAAACCCTAACAAAACTAAGTCGATAACATGATAAATCTCATCCAACCCATCACCGTCCAGCAAGCCTACGATGGAATTACTCATGCACGGCGGTGAGCATCATGAAATTTGTGATGGAGGAAGGTTGAAGATGGCGATGGCGACGGATTCCCCTCTTCGGAGTCCTGTAAGGACTCCAGATCAGTCCTCCCGACAGAGTTTAGGGCTTGGCGGCGGCTCCGTATCGTAAAACGCGATGAATCCTTCTCTCTGATTTTTCCTCCCCGAACACGAATATATGGAGTTGGAGATGAGGTCGGTGGAGCGTCAGGGGACCCACGAGGCAGGGGGGACACGCCTAGGGGGGTAGGCGCACCCCCACCCTCGTGGACAGGGTGTGGCCCCCCTGACGTGGATTCTTCTTCCAGTATTTTTTTATATATTCCAAAAATAATCTCCATTGATTTTCAGGTCATTCCGAGAACTTTTATTTCTGCACAAAAACAACACCATGGCAATTCTACTGAAAACAGCTTTAGTCCGGGTTAGTTCCATTCAAATCATGCAAGTTAGAGTTCAAAACAAGGGAAAAAGTGTTTGGAAAAGTAGATACGGCGGAGACGTATCAACAATATGTCCGTCACGACTTCTGAAGTGGAGAGCGCCATGAATCATCATCGTTGGAGGGCCGCTCTCCATGACCCTGACTTTTCAAAGGAGGCATTCGACGCCTTCAGCTCGGCCGGCACGTACATCCAAGCTGTTCGGGATGGGTTTGCCAGAGCCACGGACCAGCATCTAAAAGATATGCGGGTAAGTGTAGATTTAATAATCATACACTAGTAGCCCCCGAGACTTAAAGCAGGTGATACAACTGATTTAAGGATCATTGTATAATCAGACACTTATGGAGAAGAGTAGCCTACTGTCTTAAGAGCTAGAAAAATTTCAGACTCAACTGACTGCGGCTACCATCGAATTGGAAATATCCAAGGAGGCACCACCTAGTAATGTTTTCCCCAGCAGAAAGAAGTATAATCATACACTATTTATATTAACATTGTTGTGTTTCTGCTGATAGAATCAGTAGAGCAACTGAGAGAGAAACTCAATGACGCCCAGGCTAGTGAACAAGAGGCCAAAAGGCAACATGCGGCAGGCGAACGTGTGCTGACGCGCGTCTGGGATGAAAGGAACAAGCTGCAGGATTCCCATACCCAACTGGGCGAAGAACTAAAAGATGTTCGAGCCCAGCTAGCTGACGCCGTCAAGGAGAATAGGAGGCTACAAGGCGGCATATTCAGTATGCTTTTCAAACATGCCTCCCTATAATTCGGCGAGGACCGGAACTGACAGATTTGTGTCTGCAGGTATGCTGACTAGCCGTCCCGATGAAGAAATGTCTGGATCTCAAGGTGACCTGCTACAAGAGTTGTCCCAGATGCACGAGCGAGTTCGGCAGGCAATGCATAGTGTTGCCAAGGCTTTATGGCCATCTGCCTCTCCTCCAAGAGGTACGGAGCTCGTGGAGCTGTTCAAAGGGGCACGGCGGCGTATTCGATTATGGAAGATATCAGCCTGCCGGGAAGGTGCGCGAGAGGCCTAGGCCATGGTAAAAACTCGGTATACCAATCTTGATCCGAATCATATGGCCCAGGTCGGACCGCTAGTGTCAGATGGGAAATAAAATCCCGTAAATTTGATATATGACCAAGTAGAAGTAGCTGCCAAATATTCCCAACAGGATTGTAAGCTAGACAACCTGTTGGACGGTATAGAGGAGGAAGTTTTTGAGTCCAAGTGACTATGTACTTTCCTTGATATATTTGTTCCTAGACGGATTGTAAAACGATTGTCATGGCCGACCTTTTCTCTTCGAGCTCTGGACCCGAAGGTGCGAAGTGTTTCCGAATACTCGAGGGTAAAATAGACCGGGGTATGCGTGGAAACCAGGCGTAGGGGCCATAGTTGCTTGAACAGACAAGTTGTACCCAGCTAGCTATGTTATATTACATTGTGATTGTAAGAAACATCTTCCAAAGAGAATAGTTCCGTTAAGGGTTCCTTTCCCAAGGTGTGCATGCGTTAATATGCATGTACGAACTATGATTGAAAACATCGCAGTATAGGTAGCATTTGGGGGTTCATAGTGGAAGAAATGTAAAACATCTTTAGTCCGCCGACTGAATATTCCCTTAAGAACGCTAGCTTTCGGCTTCACCGAGTCTGAGGTACACATCCGTATGACCCGGCAGTAACAATCACAGAGATGCTCCCTTTATGTCCTAGCCAAACTAACGGGAACATAGGGCATAAGCACAGGAGCCAGGCAACCCAGTTTGGCAAAACTTAAGTCTTATCGATGCATATAATGGCAAAGAAAAGGTACATATGAGGAAAAATGCATATGTGATGAGCTTGATGCTTGAAAAATAACAATAATAAGCTTCTGTGCAAGAATCCCCCAGGTATAATGTGCGTACACATTTGAGAATGTGTATGTCATAGGTGTATGGTTTAGCCGCACGAAAGCTTTAAGGCTAAGAAAAGAGGGCGAAAAGAGATGATAAAAAATAATGTAAACAATAGGGAGGAGGAAACAAATGAAGGGTATAGAATCTTCGGAGTCTGGCGGCAGTCCAGGGGTTCGGTTCTAGGCGGTTGTCTGATGCATCACGCAGGCGGTACACTCATCAAGTGAGAACTTCGTCAATGATGAAGGGACCCTCCACTTGGGCTTGAGTTTGTCATTTTTCTTCTCCAGCAAGCGTAGAATGAGTTTGCCAACATTGTAAGTCTTGGCCCATACTTCTCTGCTGTGATATCTGCGGGCCTGCTGTTGACAAAATTCGGAATGGGCTTTTGCAATGTCGCGCTCCTCCTCGAGGGCATCTAAGCTGTCCTGCCAAATCAAGCTTGGCCTCTCTCTCTCTTCGTACATGCGCACTCGAGGTGAGTCATGAATAATGTCGCAAGGTAACACAACCTCTGCGTCGTACACCATGAAGAAAGGTGTATATCCGGTAGTGCGATTGGGCATGGTCCGCAGCCCCCAGAGTACGGAGTCGAGGTCCTCAACCCAGTGCTTGTCTGATTCTTTCAAAGACCGCACTAGTCTGGGTTTGATGACGATCATAATAAGACCATTGGCTCGTTCGACTTGACCGTTTGTTTGTGGATGATAGATGGAGGCGTAATCGAGCTTAATGCCTAGATTAGCACACCAGGCTTTCACCTCATCGGCCATAAAATTAGAGCCGTTGTCGGTGATGATGCTGTGTGGGACACCGTAACGGTGCACAACACCGGATATAAAGTCTATCATTGGTCCAGCTTTGGCCGTTTTAACTGGTTTGGCCTCTATCCACTTAGTGAACTTATCTACCATGACTAGAAGATATTTTTTCTTATGGATGCCTCCTTTAAGGGGTCCAACCATGTGAAGCCCCCAGACCGCGAAAGGCCAAGTGATGGGGATTGTTTGTAGAGCAGTAGGTAGCATATGGCTTTGGTTGGCGAAAAGCTGGCATCCGACACAACGTTGGACAAGGTTCTGTGCATCTGCTCGGGCCGTCGGCCAGTAGAAACCTGTATGGAAGGCCTTGCTTACAAGGGCCCGAGCAGCGGCGTGGTGACCACCGAGACCGGCATGAATTTCAGCCAAGAGCTACCACCCCTCTTCCTCGGAGATACATCTTTGAAGTACTCCGGTAGAGCTTTTCTTGTAGAGTTCTCCTTCATGGACCTTATAGGCTTTCGAACGCCAAACAATGCAGCGAGCCTCATTTTGATCCTCAGGGAGCTCTCGCCTATTGAGGTAGGCCAAGAAGGGTTCGGTCCATGGGGCAAAGACTGCCATGATAAGATGGGCTAAAAGTGTTATTTCGGTGGCGGAGCCTCCGATGATATCGATATGTTCAGACTCTGGGCTTATGGTCGGATCCGGACTGACGTTGCCGCTCTCCCCTTGCCCCACCATGGATGGCTTGAAAATCCTTTTCCAAAAAGATGTTAGGTGGGATGGGGTCGCGCTTGGCGCCGATGCGAGCAAGGACATCCGCCGCTTAATTACTTTCTTGAGCCACATGGTGAAACTTGAGCCCCTCGAACCGAGCCGACATTTTGAGAATGGTGTTACGGTAAGCTACCATCTTCGGATCCTTGGCATCGAAATCTCCATTTATTTGAGATATCGCGAGGTTCGAGTCCCCGTGCACTTCCAGGCGTTGTATGCCCATGGAGACAACCATCCGAAGCCATGCCATAAGGCCTCGTATTCGGCTGCATTGTTGGAGTACGTACTGAACTGTATCTCCAGTGGGGGATGTTAAGACAACGCCCGCCCCTAAGCCCGCCAGCATTTTGGAACCATCGAAGTGCATGACCCAGTTGGACTATGTGCCGCACTCTTTAGGGAGTTCGGCTTCTATCTATTCAGAGACGAAGTCTGCCAGTACTTGGGATTTGATGGCCCGGTGTGGCTCATATGTTATATCGAATGGAAGGAGATCAATGGCCCACTTGGCAATCTGGCCAGTGGCGTCGCGATTGTTTATTATGTCGTTCAGTGGAACTTCGGAAGCCACCGTGATCGAGCACTCTTGGAAATAGTGTTGTAGCTTCCGGGATGCCATGAAGACCGCGTATGCTATCTTTTGATAATGAGGGTACCGGGACTTCATGGAGTTAGGACAGTGGATACGTAGTATACCGGCTTCTGGAGCGGGAATTTGTGTCCGTTCTCCTCTCGTTCGATGACGAGTACTGCGCTCACCACCTAGTGTGTTGTAGATATGTATAATAACATTGGTTCGCTGACGCTTGGCGCGGCTAGGATTGGGTTGCTTGCTAAAAGAGCCTTTATTTCTTCCAATCCGGCTGTTGCTACATCTGTCCACTCGAAGTTATCGGTGCGTCGGAGAGTCGATAAAGTGGCAATGCTTTTTCTCCTAGTCTAGAGATAAAGCGGCTTAAAGCTGCCATGCATCCAGCTAGTTTTTGGACCTATTTAAGGTCTGTTGGTGTAGCCAATCTCTCCCTATCTATCCCTAATAATAAAGCACGGATTGACTCCGTGGGTTCACCATCACAATACGCTTCTTCCCGTAAATTTACGCTTTTAGTTTTTTTCATCTATAATATTTTCTACATCTGAGGTGGTACTATTGCTCCGCGGTCGTTCTACCAGAAGCCGGCTGGGCTGCGGTTGCGGCGAGCTGGGCTTGGTGCCGCAGGTCCTGGCGAAGCAAGGCTGGGCCTTCGAGGCGGTAGTTGGAGATGGGGCCCACATGGGCACCCCTGGGGTGTACCTCCTGGTCATCGTCGGAATGCCAAAAAAATGCTAATCTGTGGATTCGAACTCAGGCCGTCTAGGAAAGAATACGTAGCCGCTAGCCAACCCACCAGGCTGATGTTTCCTGCAGTAGATAGGAACTTCTTTTCTTTCTATCCAAGTCACAAAGCGTGGGCCACGCGCCTATCTCAATTGCTCGTTTTGACAAGGGGCAAGGTGGGATGAGTTTTACTACATCACCAAGCAGCCTTGGGTCGATTGAGGAAGGATGAGATGAGGCCAATTACACGAGAAATAAAATGAAGGAAAGAGAAGCAGGGTCACAGAAATAAGGAAGAAAGGGAGGGAAAGATAAAAGGAAAGAGTAGGCCTTTCTATATATGCGCTCCATGTAATAAAATGGAGGACAATTATTAGGAAGGAGAGGAAGGCAGGAAGGAAAGGGAGGGAATGATAAAAGGAAAGAGTAGGCCGGAAAGGGAGGGAAAGAGAAATAAAGAAAGTAAATGATGGAAAGAATTAACCACGTTGCATAATACCCATTGCCAACAAACAAATTTATTCGTGGGATAAATGTAATAGTGTTATATAGTATGCTAATACAAACTTAGATACGCTGGTTGAAACCGGCACAACCAACTAGCGGTGCTATCTAGCAATCAATATTAGCTAAATTATGAGCAACTTTATTTTTATTACGCTCAATTTTCAATGGAACCAATCCATGCAGATCGAGGAGCTTCTTCATCTCCACAGTGAAACAAACATTTGTTGCCTCGCCTCAATTGCTCTTTTGCTTGTGAGCTTTGGGAGGCCCTCTGCCATATGGATGTAGATGATCAAGAAGAGTTAAAAAATCATCTAATTTTTTTCAGAAAAGTAAAAGTGTTTTTTGTCACCTGAAACTTGGTTAGGGCACGTATAATGCGGGCGCTAGGAATAAAATCCTGGCATCTTTTCCATCGTCCCGGCTACTTTCGGCCTTGACACATAACCTAGAGTTGGACACAAAAAAAGTATACACAGTGTAGTTGCTGGGCTGTATGATTGTGCATGTTAATTTGCTCAAGATTTTAAACGCTCTTGCATTGGAGCCGGCCTTAGGGTGATATTTTTAACCTCGTCATATGTTATTCATTAGCTATTAATGATGTTTGTGTATGATAACTGATTCCACATGAGCTTGTCAGTTAATGCTAGCCTACATGGACAGTGTGTTATGTTGTGGATCAACTCATCATCTTGAGATTGATCACATTTGGGTGCATTGTGATCGCATAGACATCACAACTATCTCAGACAAGCGTGGGGAAGAGGATAAGGTGCGAAAAGGAAAGGGGTGTTTGATATTGATTTTCACCCGTTGCAACGCACGAGCCTAATAATAAAGCACGGATTGACTCCTGGTTAGGGCACGTACAATGCGGGCGCTAGGAATAAAATCCTGGCATCTTTTCCATCGTCCCGGCTACTTTCGGCCTTGACACATAACCTAGAGTTGGACACAAAAAAAGTATACACAATGTAGTTGCTGGGCTGTATGATTGTGCATGTTAATTTGCTCAAGATTTTAAACGCTCTTGCATTGGACCCGGCCTTAGGGTGATATTTTTAACCTTGTCATATGTTATTCATTAGCTATTAATGATGTTTGTGTATGATAACTGATTCCACATGAGCTTGTCAGTTAATGCTAGCCTACATGGACAGTGTGTTATGTTGTGGATCAACTCATCATCTTGAGATTGATCACATTTGGGTGCATTGTGATCGCATAGACATCACAACTATCTCAGACAAGCGCGGGGAAGAGGATAAGGTGCGAAAAGGAAAGGGGTGTTTGATATTGATTTTCACCCGTTGCAACGCACGAGCCTAATAATAAAGCACGGATTGACTCCGTGGGTTCACCGTCACAATACGCTTCTTCCCGTGAATTTACGTTTTCAGTTTCGAAAAAACCCGTATTCGAGGTGGTACTAATTTTTTGCTTAGGTAATTTTCGGTTTCATCCACTCCTACGTCTACATTGCCCCGGACGTCCTAATTGTTCAGCCTACATACGAAGCAGCCCACATCAGTTTACGCTAAAGTTTTGTACATCGCCGGCCCGCATCAGGCACCTAGCTGGCTTTCTTTTTCTCAAAAAAAAGACCTAGCTCGCTTTCTTCCATAACATGTACTCCGTAGCTGTGTTGAGAATCTTTCTTTCATCAAATAATCTCACCTCGCTACTTTACATCTGATCTCACCAGTTCATATAGGTATGCCCTAGAAAATCAACAAGAGGCCTCCAAAATCAAGAAGGAAACAAATCAAGAAGGAAATGAAGGACAAGAACAAATCAAAGAGAAGAGAGCCCATCTGAAGATACAGAAAAAAGGGGCAGCCATTGGTGGTGGTGGAGCACGGGAGTGGTGGTGCACCTCCTGCGCCTCCGCCACGGGCCTGCCGCCAGGAGTCAATCAATGCCTCGCCAGATCTGGCGAGCAACCGAGCCGGCCCCGCAGCCACCCATCAGAGAGCTCCACTACCATGGCACAGGGCTGCCGCCCCAACCGCAGTAGCCCCGCCGCCACCGCGGCCGTCGCAGGTGGGCCGCGGGACAGGCGTTGGCCGCCTCCTCGAGGTCAACACGAGCAGACGAAGTGGCGCGGGATAGGCCGGACCTTAGGGGCATGCGCTGGTGGCGAAGGCCGTGGACGTATGAATCGGGCCAGTTCCGACTGAACCGCGGAAGCTGCTGGATGCTATGTGCGTGCACCGATTATATATTTTTCCGGCTGAACACCCATTATGTGTGTGCATCGATTATATATATTTTCGGGCCTGATTATGTAGCATCCAGTATTTGCTATTGTTTGTTGTTACTGTCATAATTTAATTTTCATGTGTATCACAACTTACAAATATATTACCAGATATACTATTAATTAAATTAAATGAAATGTTGGAAAGAAATACTACTCTATTTCTTAAGGGAGAAAATATTTGGGGCTCACCATTACTTGCTGACCATCAAGATGTCTTGGTGATCTAGGGAGGAGAGAGAGAGGGACAAAGAGTAGATAAAGTGTGGACAACGGTCGATTCTGCTCGCGTCATGTTTCACCCTGCAGAGCAACTGGGTTGGGGGATCTGTAGCTCTATGTACCCTAATCTTGATCCCCATCGAGGTCCGATGATAATGTCCAGGATAGTGGTCATGTTGCCGTGGAGGGTGTGCTCCTACTACAGGATGCAAAGTGTCAACAAAAGAGTGACAAGCATTATAAACTATTAACTTTCCAGAAATCATACTTTTTATTACACATAATCCAATTTTTTTAGAGCAATTTGAAGGAGTAGGTTTTGTTAGCAGAGAATAAAATTACAAGCTTTTGGAATAAAATGGGATCTTCAAAAAGTGGATTCTTACGAGTCTTACAACCAATTTAATTGGTACATTATTATTATTCATCATGACATGTAAACTCTCGAATACCAAACAAACTTTCAGATTTATTTAAACCTGTTGCAACACATGAAACAGTAAATATAGCTTAGAAATGTTCACAGTTTCAAACTATTTTTGTTTCAAAAAAAATATTTGCACTATATAAAAAAACTTAAAAATGTAACCATTTAGAAATGTAAACTTAAAAATTCCCAAACAAACATTTACAAATGTAAAACAAAAGAAAATTATTTTTAAAAACTATTAAAAAATATCTTTTCTGAAATGTTCAAATTTCTAAAAAAAACATTAACTACTCTTTAAATATGTTTGTACTTTTTAAAAACACTTGAAAATTCCGCCAAAAAGCACTACTAACTACAAAAAACATTTCAAAATGTAAAGTAGAAATAATTAATTTACATAAAAATATTTCATAGAGAAATGTGCCGATTTACATAATGTTTTATACTACTCTTCAAAAGATTTTACATTTTTAATGAAAATATTAGGTCTTAATAAAAACAAGGAAATTTTCAGGTTCAAAATTTATTTAAATTAGATATATAAAGTGACAAAAAAGGACCCATGAAGCAAGTTCTGTCACATTTATTGCCCGGTGTAACGCATGGGCATTTGTACTAGTAATAATAATAATAAAGCACGAATTGAGTTTCCGGGTTCACCGTCGCGCTGGTTTTGTACAACGCCCCCTAAAGTTTTTGACAATTAACCCGAGCTCCAGATTTTAAGTTAGTAAAGTAAAAAACGATTCGCTCGTTCACAGGACCCGGAGGCTGCTTCGCCACGCTCGGTCTCCACCTGCCCCAATCTCCGCTTCTCCAGGCCGTCATCCCCAACCCACCAGATGATCGGGCCCGACGGGGTCGACTTCTTCGCCGGCAACGGCGCCTTGGGGTTCGGCTCCGGCGTCAGGGACCTTAACATGGTAGGGCCGTTCAAGCTGGTCCTCCTCCCGCTCCTCACGCTGCTCTTCCCCTCCCCCTCCCCCGCAAGTGCCGCCTCGCAGTCCCCGCTCGCGGCCACCTCCAACGCCTCCTCCCACGCCTACGCCCGCCCCGTATCCCACCTTCTTCGACGACGTCGTCGACGCCGTCGCCGACAAGTATGGCTGCACCCCGACGCCGAGGTCCAAGTCTGGCCACTAGACGCCAAGGGCGTGCTCGTCGGTGCCGTGCAGTGCTATGTGTTTTGCGCCCACGCAAGGGGCGCCGCGGGCGCGCTAGCGTGGGCCTCTGATGGGGCCGTCGATTGGAGCCGCTCTAATGCCCCCACGGTGGAGGAGGTGGTCGGGCCCGACGGGGTCGACTTCGTCGCCGGCGATGACGCCCTGGCGTTCGACTCCGGCGTCACGGACCTGAACATGGCAGGGCCGTTCGAGCTGGTGGTCTCCGATGAAGCTGGTGAGGGCCTCGCAGAGCTCCAATTGCTGTCGGTGAGTGTTGTTTAACTTTTAGCTTTTCTGTTGCTTCAGATTTTTGCTTCTGGTTGGTTGCTTGCTATTCTGTTGAAGTTGTGTCACCTTTAAGATGAAGCAGTTACTACAATTGGTGAATGGTCTAGCGGCTACATACCCCTTTTCTGTTTGTGAATTGAATTGATTGCTATTGTTGTAGTGTCTCCTCTCTATTTAGTACAGATATATCTGGTTTAATTTTTGTTTTGTGTACATTGTGTGGATTGGAACTATTTTCTCCTACATTTGCGGGTAAATTTGCAAGGATATGCAACAAAATTGAGCATCAACTCCTTTAGTGTGTGAGGTGCGCTGAACATCAACTCCTTTAGTGTGTGAGGTGCGCGTGGCTGACCGATATGTGTGAAGTGTGTGAGGATAGATTTATTCACATTCTTCCAATTTCGAGAGAGGAGGATAACTCAGTAGTACTGCCAATTTTGGCACGCAATGTTCGTTTTTCAAATTCACCATGATTGGTAATGTTGTTTAGTACTGTAAACTTTGTCATGGTTCAATAAATAGGCAGTTAATTTTTGTTGTTAGAAAGGAAAAGCAATGTACAAATTTTAGAACTAGGATGTTGTTTTTCATAGTTCAGTCAAGTATTGCTTATTTGCATTGTACGATCGCAATTCTAAGCTTAACCTTCTTGTAGTTGTGTAGCATTGTAGAACTGGGTCCGTTTTTTCTAGCAGATCAACACATTTGGTCGGATTTAGCTTATTTGATGACGGGCAAACAATAAATGGTGTGAATATATGCAGAGTCGATGGAAAACATTGAATCCAGTAGTTGTATACCTATTTCAAAAATCAGAATTGGTTAGTAAGATTCTACATCATGGTATTACGGTTTACAGAACTAAGCTTGATGCTTTGTATGGTTCTTATACTAAGATTAACAGTGACGTTAATGCTTGAGTTACTTTGGATTTAACTTTGTTATGCCAATGACATATATAAGTTTCTCGGTTTGCTGCTGCTCTTCACAATCGTGGAGCTGGCCAACGCCGCTAGGGATTTGTTGTCCAAGGCAGTCAATTCTTTCCTGTAAACTTGCGGATGGAAATCATCATTTTCTCTCATGTTATTCCAGGGAACTTTGCTCTGTCATGTACCACTCAGTTTTTTTTAAACATACTATATATGTAGCCCTCATCAACGTTGTGTTGGGCCATGAGTGGGCTTCCTCGATTATCGAAAAAGAGGTGTCGATGTGGGGGATAAGTCTACAGTCAATTGAGTTTGCTTACGATTGGGCTTTAAGAAAAGGGTTCGTTTGTTTAATATATAGTCTGGCCTTGCCCCCTTACATATAAACCCATGAGTTTATATATCTACTCGAGTTACACAGAGTATCAACAAGCCTCATCGGGAATCTGTGGGCAGAGGCTGAGGACTGGATAACGAAGGAATGGAAATGGTGGGCTAATTAAATGGAATTCGTGAAATGCATGATTTAAGAAGTTGGTTGCATGGAAATTATATATGTAAGAAATTACGCTTGATTACTGCTGGATGGCTCTCTCGGCAACATGGGCTAGCAGATCTCATCACCATGCCACAGCCAAGATGGAGCTGGGAGGGAATTACTGAAAGCATGTCCCAAACACAAAATTCTAGATTCTCTACTGAAGACATATAGGTACACACAAATCTTAGTTGGAAGACCATCCGCCATCGCCTCCGCCGACTTTGCCAGAAGACCATCAGTCGTCACCTAGACCTACTTCGCCACAGGTATCTTTTTTCTTTGTGCAAATTATGATGGAGCTATGTCTGATTTATAGTTTTTACAGCCAGAGTTTACTGATGGTTAAAGTAGCAATTTAAATTGATGTGAGCAAGTATTTAACGCAATTGGTCTGTTGGCATATGCTCAAGCAAGCACCTCTTCAATCTGTATTGTTGCCATCTTGGTTCCTTTGTCAAACTAGCTGCAACAATAGTGTTTTTTGCTTTACAATATGGGCATAGAGCCATTTGATGCAATGATGTTGTCAATTGATTCCTGTTGTAGTGATTCTTGTTGTATGGGTTGGTATAGCTGATTCGTTAATGTGTTCACTTAATCGATTCCCGATGCAGTACTCATTGATTCCTGCCTTAGTACTCACTGAATCTTGATCTATGTCTTATTATATAGCCAATTGATTCGTCACCTATGGTAGAGCGTAGTGCTCCTTGCTGTACGGCGGACCTTGTGAAACTATGCAAATAATTAACAAACCAAACCCTATCTGGATTGTGTGTTAACCAAGCGAGAACTTTGTGGCGGCGATGCCCATGCTACCAATGGACTTCGGTTAATTAGAAGAGACAGTTACATGTGAGGATGAAAGCATGGATCAACTCATGTAGTAGCTATCTTTCATTTGCAACCAAGTTTACTTATGGTTATAAGATGGGAACTTCGTATTATTTTGCCATCTTCTTTCCTATAACATCCCAAATTTCCAATTTGGAATGTTATACATTAGATCAACATGCATATCATATTTTATTTTGTATTTTGGTTGATCCTAGAAATTCTACGCAACTCAATGACCCACGGAGAGAGTTGGGGATTTCGTTATTTTCATATTTGAGTTTTCTCAAATTTTGAGAATAGAATCATTTGATTTTATTTATTTTATCATCAATTATTTCTATTACAAAAATATGAGAGAGGGAATAAAATGACTTTCCCAAAATAAATAAATATTGAGGATTTAATAATAAAATCAAATAAGATTTTATTTCGGAGTTTTTCGGTATTTTATTTGAATTTAGGAAAAAAGTGCATTTTTCAAAATTGCATTTAGGTCCTAAATAAATGTTCACCTTGTGCGGCTTCATTTTAGAAGCCCGTGAAAATTTATTTCAGAATTTTTGGAGTCCATTTAGTATTTCTTTTTATTTTTCTTCCGAGCGGAATAAAAAAAATGCAAACCGACTTAACGGGCCGTGTCCGACCTGGACACCGACCCGGGAGGCCTTTATAAGCCGAGGCCCGGCCCCGGGTGGAAAAACCCTAGCCAGCCCCCAAACCCTAGCCGCCCTAGCCGCCGCCGCTAGATCCCGCCGCCGAGGTTCGTCGCGCCTCGTTTTCCGTGCCAAAAAAAAGAGAGAAAAAAAGTCGGCGTTCGTCGTTTTTCCGATCGCGATTCCTGATCCGATTTTCGATTTAGTTTAACTTTTCGCTCGTTTATCGGAATCAGGCGATTCAAGCGCCTAGAGATTCGTCTCGAGACCCTCTATCCATTTAACCAACTTAAAAAAGATTTTGCTACTATAAAATTTGCCCTAGATCCAGATTACTAGAATGAAGTTGTTTTCTTTTGCCGTTGGACTTTCGTTGCTTCGTTCGATTTGATTCTTTTTGCCAACCGGAGTTCTTAAGTTGAACCTTCTAGTAAGATCTCTTATTTGAGTTTTACCTGTGCATTAGATGAGTACTTATTGTATGCTTGTTTGTTTATCTGCGATAGACTACCCGGAGTGCGTCACTTGTTACTTCGAATCGTTAGGTTTTCCGGATCATCAGCAAGGCAAGTAACACTTTGATCATACCTTTTCTACTACCCAGTTTTATTGCATTAGATCAATCCTCACACATTGCATGATTAAGATCTAATTTAAATTGTGGGATGGGAAGTAGATGAGGTAGTACCTATTACCTATTTATTATCAAACCTTTGGGAGTTACTTCTATGTTTGCTTATTATGCCATGCTATGCTAGTAGACGTGGATTGGGTGAGTGAAATCCATGACAGATGTGAGATTGTTAATTAATGGTTTATCTAAGGTGGCAACTTAAACACACATCTGGATGGATTGAGGCACCTGGGTATTCCAGGACTTGCCTGCTTTCTTTTGGACCGCCACCCAGGCTCAAAGGGATCATGAGACTATTCATACTAGAAACTTCCGTGTGCAGCCACAAGCTATTATGGGCTCTAGCATAGTTGACTAAGTCGTGCGAACTCTTACAGTGGTAGACTAGCAGATGTAGGGGATGTAGGTGGTATGGTCTACCCGATCGTAAGGTGCTAGCGCTTCTGGAAGACTATGTCTCGGTCATCCGTCTTCTCAAACACCATGTAGTGCGAGAAACCAAACGGAGGCGATCGAGTCTTGTGGGGAAAAGTGTGCAAACCTCTGCAGAGTGTAATAAACTAATCATGGTTAGTTGTGTCCCCGGTTATGGACATCTTGAGTATGTAGTACTTGGATTTTCATGTGAATCTCAACATGTTACTCTAAAATTAATTTTGTTGGGTTATGTTTAATGATGATGCTTAATTGGGATTGAGGATGCTGTCAACCATTCTCAATGTTTAACAACCACCATGATAGTAATTAAATTTATTCCTTTGAAGTAGGGAAAAATTGGCTTTACGCAAAACTATAACCATAGAGCTTTCCACCAGCCAAATATGCATATAGTATAGTTATTTCATTTCATTACTCTTTATGTGTTACCTTGCCAGCATATTCCATGTGCTGACCCGTTTCGGGCTGCAACGTTAATGTTGCAGACTTTTCAGACGATGATTAAGGAGTTTTTAGGTCGTGGTTCTATACTCAATGATGCCGTTGGAGTTGATGGACTCACTTATCTTCCAAGCCTTCCGTTGTTATCGTTATTAGATGGCCTTAAGCCATATTTATTGTAATAAGTTCTCTTATGAGACACTCGATGTAATAAGTGTGTGATTGCTACTCTGCTATAAATCCTCCGCGTACTGTGTGGTGTCAACATTACTGATCTAGGGATGACACCGTAGCACAGAGATCAGACCGTTTGAGGTCTGGTCGCTATAGAGATGGTATCAGAGCACACGCTGACTATAGGACACGACCACTAAGCACAAGACCTAGATCACTATTCACTCTCTTCTCTTCTGACCTCTCATCTTTTCTATTCTTTAAGATGGCGGATGAAAGGAACAAGTTCACACAACCGGATGAAGATACACCCTTTGGACGACACTTGAAGGAAGTCACTAGATACCTGAACATAGGAGTACCAAGCTTCACAGGAACCTACAACGCCACTTTACCGGAAGAAGAGCGTTGGATGATTCAAGTTCAAGTTCCAGGAAGGACGTTCATGCCAGTCACTGAGCCCATAGAGTTTTCTTTTGATGCACCAACTTGGAGTCTAGGAAAGAGCATGGCAGCTCACATCGCCATGGGACGCATTGGAGAAGTCTACCGCAAGGATCTCAAGGATACTATCTACCAGATATGTGGGCGCCGAGATGAGCACTGGGAGATGATCAGCACCAGGAAGGATAGATCAATCGCAACTTTTATCCAGGAGCTAAACCAGCACATTCGACGACAGGAGAACAAGATGTGCGCCGACATGATAGATCTGAAGAAGGCAAAGACTAGAATCAAGGAACTGGAGAAAGAACTCAAGGCTACACGTGAAGATTATGAAGAAGAAATTGAAGTATTGGTGGAGAAGAATGACGATCTGATCAAGAATATTGGAATATTCATGGGAGACCCTACGCCAGTAGATGAAGACGAAGAACCTCAGGAGATTAGCCCGGAAGACTACATCATCATCGACGGAACTGACTCGGAAGCAGATAGTAGCGATGATGACTATGTTGATGAAGCTGGAGCAGATATCATGGAGTCTGCAACCGAAGAATATTTCTAGTAGACCACCTCATTAGTAGTAGTAGTCCACCATGTAAATATAGTAGTCCGATCACTTTTGCGATAGTTAGATCGATTGTATGCCCTTGTTTGATTGATTGAAGTGAATTGTTTGCTTTTGCCTCATGTGCATATGAGTAATGTTTTCTCTTTAGACCCCCTCTATTCTTATATCTCATCTTTTCTAAACCCTCAGATGCCTCCGAGACCTGATCCCGGATTTGCCTTTCCACCGGAGCTCACTCAGTTGATCCAGCAGCAGAACACATTGATGTAGTTGCTAGTCCAGAATCAGAATCAGGGGAACAACAACAACAACCCACCACCACCACCACCACCTGTTGACCACTTAGCCCGTTTTCTTAGGCTGAATCCACCGGTGTTTTCCAGTAGCACCGAGCCGATAGTAGCGGATGATTGGCTCCGCAAGACAGCTAGGGAGTTGACCACAGCAGGATGCACATATGCGGAGAAGGTGAAGTTTGCCGCACATCAGCTAGAAGGACCCGCAACATCATGGTGGGAGAATTTCACAGCCACTCTCCCTGTCGACACTGTCACATGGGACCAGTTTCAGCAGGCTTTTCGTACTGCCCATGTTTCAGCATGAGCTATGGCCATGAAGAAGCGTGAGTTTCACAACTTGGGCCAAGGAGGACAGACAGTTGGCCAGTATGTGGAGGAATTTAGTAAGTTAGCACGTTATGCCCCAGATGACGCCGCTACGGATGCAGCTAAGCAGGAGAAGTTCCTGGAAGGACTGAATGATGAGCTGAGCATGCAGTTGATGGTAGCAACCTTCAACAACTACCAGGAGTTGGTAGATCGTGCTCTTATGATTGAAGGGAAGCAGCAGCAAATTGAGAATCGCAAGAGGAAGTATGGACAAGGAAAGTACAATTCAGGAGCTCAGCAGAAGCCACGTTTTACCCCTAGACCGGGAGGACATTTTCAGCATACCCATGGAGGAGGTAGCTCGCAAAACCACAATGGCACCCAGAATGGTAATGGCAATGGAGGAAGCAACGGCCAGAACCGCACCAACCCCTCAACCCCAGCCAAGAAGGACCTAAGCCAAGTCACTTGTTTTAAGTGTCAGAAGACCAGACATTATGCCAATGAATGTCCTGAAGGCCAAAATGGCAATGGAAGTTCTGGAAAGAAGCCGAACCCTTTCAATAGGGGACAGGTGAACCACGTTAGCGTGGAGGAGGTTGAAGCTCAGCCCGATGCAGTAATAGGTAAGTTTTTGGTTAAGTCATTTACTGCACTCGTTCTTTTTGATACTGGTGCATCGCATTCATACATCTCAAGGGGATTTGTGGATAAGTATAACCTATCAACCCAAGCCCTTAGGTCACCCATGTTAGTAACCTCGCCCGGAGCAGAGTATGTGGCTAGTCTATGGTGTGATCGGTTACCATTAAGGATTGGTTACTATGTTTTTCCCTCAGACCTAATAGTATTGGAATCTCAAGGATTGGATGTGATATTAGGCATGGATTGGTTATCAAAGTATGAAGGGAATATTGAATGTGCTAGTAAGTCAATTTTTCTTACCACACAAGAAGGGAGAAGGATCAAGTATGTATCCCGGCATGTGCCAAAGAGGACTCAAGTAAATTGCCTAACAGGAGTTGTGCAGGAGGAAGTACCAGTGGTAAGGGATTTTCCTGATGTATTTCCAGAGGAGTTGCCAGGCATGCCACCGGATAGAGATATTGACTTGTTGATTGAGCTATTGCCAGGCACAAGGCCAATATCAAAGAGACCATATAGGATGCCAGCAAAGGATTTGGTGGAAATTAAGAAGCAGATTAAGGAGTTACTGGATAAGGGATATATTCACCCAAGTTCTTCGCCTTGGGGATCGCCAGTACTTCTAGTGGAGAAGAAGGATGGATCGTTAAGGATGGTTGTTGATTATCGAGGATTGAATGAAGTAACGATCAAGAACAAGTACCCACTACCAATGATCAACGATCTGTTTGATCGATTGCAAGGAGCTAAGGTATTTTCCAAGATCGATCTGCGATCAGGATACCACCAGTTGAAGATTTGAGAACAGGATATCCCTAAGACATCTTTTACTACCAGGTATGGGCTGTATGAGTATACTGTTATGTCATTTGGTCTGACTAACGCACCTGCCTATTTTATGAACATGATGAACAAAGTGTTTATGGAGTTTTTGGATAAGTTCGCCGTAGTGTTCATTGATGATATCCTGGTTTATTCGAAGAATGAAGAGGAACATAAGGAGCATTTGCGTTTGGTACTTGGAAAGCTCAGAGAACATCAATTATATGCCAAGTTTAGCAAATGTGAGTTTTGGTTGAAGGAAGTAGGATTCCTCGGACATGTTATATCTGGAGAAGGTATAGTAGTAGATCCCGCTAAAGTTGAAAACGTGACCAAGTGGGAAGCCCCAACAACAGTTGGAGAGATCCGGAGTTTTCTTGGACTCGTAGGATACTACCGGAGATTTATTGAGAATTTCTCAAAGATTGCGAAGCCTATGACTGAGTTGTTGAAGAAGGATACCAAGTTCATATGGACAGAGCAGTGTGAGGCTAGTTTTCAGGAGTTGAAGAAACGCTTAGTTACTGCACCAGTATTGATCTTGCCAGACCAGACCAAGGATTATGAGGTGTATTGCGACGCTTCACGTCGAGGACTTGGAGCATTGCTTATGCAGGAAGGGAGAGTTGTTTCATATGCCTCAAGACAACTGAAACCTCATGAGTTGAATTATGCCACGCATGATTTGGAGTTAGCAGCCGTAGTTCATGCATTGAAAACATGGAGACATTTCCTCATTGGAAATCATTGTGAGGTGTACACGGATCATAAGAGTTTGAAGTACATTTTCACACAGAAGGAGTTGAATCTCAGACAAAGGAGATGGTTGGAGCTTATCAAGGATTATGATATGAAATTGCATTATCACCCTGGAAAGGCTAATGTAGTAGCTGACGCATTAAGCCGTAAGAGCCATGTCAATACGTTAATGACGGGAGAAATACCCAAGAAGTTAGCAGAAAATCTTCGTGAACTATGTGTGGACATAGTTCCGAGAGGCTATGTAGCAGCATTGGAGATTCAGTCAACTTTGATGGATAGAATCAGAGAAGCTCAGAAAACTGACAAGGAGATTGCCTCTATAAAGGAGAAACTGAGCAAAGGAAAAGCTAAAGGATTCGTGAGGATGAGCACGACACCCTATGGTTTGAAGACCGCGTTTACGTGCCCAATGACCCGGAGATCAGGAAGTTGATTTTGCAAGAGGCACACGACTCACCGTATTCGATTCACCCAGGAAATACCAAGATGTATTTGGATTTGAAGGATATTTTCTGGTGGACCGGAATGAAGAAGGATATTGCAGAGTATGTAGCAGTTTGTGATGTATGTCAGAGAGTAAAGGCAGAGCATCAGAAGCCAGCGGGATTGTTACAACCATTGCCGATACCCGAATGGAAGTGGGATAAGCTAGGCATGGATTTTATCACGGGATTACCCAGGACTCATTCAGGATATGACTCGATTTGGGTTGTAGTCGATCGATTGACGAAAGTAGCTCATTTCATCCCAGTAAAGACCACCTATACCAGTGCTAAGTTGGCAAAGATATACATGACCAGGATCGTATGTCTGCATGGAGTTCCAAGGAGTATCGTATCAAATAGAGGAACTAGTTTAACCTCAAAGTTTTGAAGCAGTTGCATGAAACTTGGGTACCAGGCTAGAATTCACTACAGCTTTCATCCACAGACAGATGGACAGACCGAGAGAGTCAATCAGATATTTGGAGGATATGCTGAGAGCTTGTGCGCTAGATTATCGGATCTAGTTTGGGACGATAATTTTGCCCATATGCAGAGTTCTCACTTAACAACAGTTAAACCAGTTTAAAGATGGCCCCTTTCGAGCTTGTACGGAAGGAGGTGCAGGACACCGCTGTCATGGATGAAGTGGAGACCGCCAGTTGTTTGGTCTGACTTGATTAAGAGACTGAACAGAAGAAGTTGATTCGCGATAGGCTCAAGTAGCCCAGTCAGACAGAAGAGTTATGCAGATTCTAAACGCAAGGAGACTGTTTAACGAAGTCGGAGGATAGAGCTAATCTTCGAGTATCTCACTTCGAGGAATAAAGCGTTTGGAGTAAAGGGAAGTTAGCGCACCACCGATTTTATAGACCCATATCGAGTTTGGGCGTATGGAGAATGTCTACAAGTTGGAATTGCCCGAAGGATTGTCAGGAGTACATGATGTGTTCCACGTTCTCAGTTAAAGAAATGTCACGCGGAGATGGCTGACATACCGTTGAGAGACACAGTGCCTTGGAAACTAATTCAGTTGGATAACGATTGTACCTAACGAGGAGAAACCAGTCAAAGATTCTCGAGTTTGCCAACTGAGTTACTCGCAGGCAAGGTTATTAAAGTTTTGCAAGTTCAGTGGAGCACCACACGAGATGAAGCCACTTGGGAGTGAGAGAAGATTTACTCAAAGACCACCTCACCTATTTTCTAGCCAACCCCTTGAGGCGAGATTCATCTTAAGGGGGGTAGGTTTGTAACATCCCAATTCCAATTTGGAATGTTATACATTAGATCATCATGAATATCATATTTATTGATTTGGTGATCCTGGAAATTCTACGCTCAATGACCACGGAGAGAGTTGGGGATTCGTTATTTTCATATTTGAGTTTTCTCAAATTTTGAGAATAGGATCATTTGATTTTTTTATTTTATCATCAATTATTTCTACTAACAAAAATATGAGAGAGGGAATAATGACCTTCCCAAAATAAAGAAATATTGAGGATTTAATAATAAATCAAATAAGATTTTATTTTCGGAGTTTTTCGTTTTTATTTGAATTTAGGAAAAATGTGCGTTTTTCAAAATTGCATTTAGGTCCCAAATAAATGTTCACCTTGTGCGGCTTGATTTTAGAAGCCCGTGAAAATTTATTTCGGAATTTTTGGAGTCCGTTTAGTATTTCTTTTTATTTTTCTTCCGAGCGGAATAAAAAAATGCGAACCGACTTAACGGGCCGTGTCCGACCTGGACACCGACCGGGAGGCCTTTATAAGCCGAGGCCCGGCCCCGGGGGAAACCCTAGGCCCCAGCCCAGCCGCCCTAGCCGCCGCCGCCGCACGTCCGCCTCCGGATCCGCGCCGAGGTTCGTCGCGCCTCGTTTTCCGTGCGAAAAAAAGAGAAAAAAAAAATTCGGCGTTCGTCGTTTTTTTCTTTTTCTCGGATTAAATCTGCGATTTTTCCGATCACGATTCCTGATCTGATTTTCGTTTTAGTTTAACTTTTTGCTCGTTTACCGGAATCAGGCGATTCAAGCGCCTAGAGATTCGTCTCGAAACCCTCTATCCGTTTAACCAACTTAAACAAGATTTTGCTACTGTAAAATTTGCCCTAGATCCAGATTACTAGAACGAAGTTGTTTTCTTTCGCCGTTTGACTTTCGTTGCTTCGTTCGATTTGATTCTTTTTGCCAACCGGAGTTCTTAAGTTGAACCTTCTGGTTAGATCTCTTATTTGAGTTTTACCTATGCATTAGATGAGTACTTATTGTATGCTTGTTTGTTTGTCTGCGATAGAGTACCCGGAGTGCGCCGCTTGTTACTTCGAATCGTTAGGTTTCTCGGATCATCAGCAAGGCAAGTAACACTTTGATCATACCTTTTCTACTACCCAGTTTTATTGCATTAGATCAATCCTCACACATTGCATGATTAGGATCTAATTAAATTGTGGGATGGGAAGTAGATGAGGTAGTACCTATTACCTATTTATTATCAAACCTTTGGGAGTTACTTCTACGTTTGCTTATTATGCCATGCTATGCTAGTAGACGTGGATTGGGTGAGTGAAATCCATGACAGATGTGAGATTGTTAATTAATGGTTTATCTAAGGTGGCAACTTAAACACACATCTGGGTGGATTGAGGCACCTGGGTATTCCAGGACTTGCCTTTCTTTTGGACCGCCACCCAGGCTCAAAGGGATCATGAGACTATTCATACTAGAAACTTCCGTGTGCAGCCACAAGCTATTATGGGCTCTAGCATAGTTGACTAAGTCTCGCGAACTCTTACAGTGGTAGACTAGCAGATGTAGGGGATGTAGGTGGTACGGTCTACCCGATCGTAAGGTGCTAGCGCTTCTGAAAGACTATGTCTCGGTCATCCGTCTTCTCAAACACCATGTAGTGCGAGAAACCAAACGGAGGCGATCGAGTCTTGTGGGGAAAAGTGCGCAAACCTCTGCAGAGTGTAATAAAACTAATCATGGTTAGCCGTGTCCCCGGTTATGGACATCTTGAGTATCTAGTACTTGGATTTTCATGTGAATCTCAACATGTTACTCAAAAATTAATTTTGTTGGGTTATGTTTAATGATGATGCTTAATTGGGATTGAGGATGCTGTCAACCATTCTCAATGTTTAACAACCACCATGATAGTAATTAAATTTATTCCTTTGAAGTAGGGAAAAAATGGCTTTACGCAAAACTGTAACCATAGAGCTTTCCACCAGCCAAATATGCATATAGTATTTATTTCATTTCATTACTCTCTATGTGTTACCTTGCCAGCATGTTCCATGTGCTGACCCGTTTCGGGCTGCAACGTTAATGTTGCAGACTTTTCAGCCGACGATTAAGGAGTTTTTAGGTCGTGGTTCTATACTCAGTGATGCCATTGGAGTTGATGGACTCACTTATCTTCCAAGCCTTCTGCTCTTATCGTTATTAGATGGCCTTAAGCCATATTATTATTGTAATAAGTTCTCTCATGAGACACTCGATGTAATAAGTGTGTGATTGCTACTCTGCTATAAATCCTCCGCGTTCTGTGTGGTGTCAGCATTACTGATCCAGGGATGACACCGGAGCACAGAGATCAGACCGTTTGAGGTCTGGTCGCTACATTTCCTTTGTGCGGCTAGCTGCAACAGTTAGCAATTTAAATTGATGCGAGGAAGTAATTAACATGCATTCTTATTTATTTTTTCCATGGTAGATTTTGTAATTCATGATCATGTCGTTTTGACACATACTCTTAGGATTTCTATGTATCTTATATTACTTTTGGGGATTTTAACATAAGCATATGGTATAATGCTCCAGGATCGACGCTAAGTGCTATCGTCATGAGGCGAGAGTGCCAGATGACTCGGTGTGCCAACCCGGCGAGAGCATCCAACAGCAGAAAGTCATCCGAAGAATCATGTCCCAGTGAGTAGTCCAGCTCCAACAACAAGACCAAATCTGGTTTCCACCAAGAAGCTGGACCAGCGGCATTGTGCTCAGGTAAGCTCGTGAAAATTCTTGCAATCCAGACATGGGAGAGTCAAATTTATACTGATAGCTAAGATCAACTTACTGTGGTTTATATGGTCCATGTAAAGCTGGCATCACACGCCTACACTTCCAACAATTTTTCTTGCTAGCAAAAATCAAGTAAAACTAAAAGAATAGTTATTTCTCTTGCTGAAATAGGTTTGGATGCACGGTGTGGTATATATATGTCAAGTTTAGCCGTATGCAATAATGCAATGCTTATGGTTGATAGTGCTGCAGATTTGCTTAGTAGCGTGGAATAACTGGTCAGCCTTTCGTAACTTCTATTTCTATTACTGCAGCATAATAGTTTTTTACATGGAGCGGACTGTTATTTCTTCTTTTTCATCAGGAGTACTATTTCTTCTTTAAGGGCGTATTTCGGAGGGGAGCATACGCATTACCTTGATTGAGTTTAGTTTCGTGTTCTGCATTCCTATTATAAGTTACCAGCAGCAAAGAAAGAGAGTCATGTACTAATATCTGATAAGGTAGTCTGCTCTTGCAGATCATCTGGTTGATTTTCCCATACAAGTCTTACTAAACTCTACGAAGTTCTATAATAACACAAGATTAACTTGTTACATGACAAGTGTACCGAGTAATAGGAGGAAAGAAAGAGAGTCGTGTACTAATATCTGATAAGGTAGTCTGCTCTTGCGGATCATCTGGTTGATCATTTTCCCATACAAGTGTTACTACACTCTACTAAGTTCTGTAATGACACAAGATTAACTTGTTATAGGACAAGTGTACCGAGTAATGAGTATGCACAAAAAATTTGTTTCTTCGTCATCTATATTCTACTTAGAAAATACTCCCTCCGTCCCATAATATAAAAGAACATAATTACTGTTTTGTGTCATGTTAATGTATCCATGGCTGACAAACTATCTTGGTAACATCATTATGTCTCGTGGATGGGATAAAAAGAAGAAATATATATTCTTGGTGCATGCATCATATGAGTGAGTGGAGGCTAATGTGTTCTAGTTTTAATGAAACGATAACTTTTATTACAAATAAGGGATTTTCTGTGTTTTCAAAAAAGCAAAAGAAAAATGATTGACAATCTATTCTATGCAAAACTACTCTTCCATCAGATGAAGAATTGTATGTTGGCTTCTTCACGTCCGATCTTCATGCTACAAAAAACACTAATCAGTTTAATGTTGATGTTTATTAGAATTGGATATACAAAATGATGCATAATAATATCACGTGCCTATTTTTTGCCCGGTGCAACGCACGGGCATTTGTACTAGTTGTGATAAAGCTCGGGTTTAAGATGGATTTGCCTTGATTCCTCTACTTGAAACAATGAAGCCCAGTAGTTTTCTAGAGGGGACGCCGAAAACACATTTTTCCAGATTGAGCTTAATGTCATATGTCCAGAGATTGTCAAATGTGAGACGTAAGTTATCTATTAATGCCTCGACGCGCTTAGTCTTGATGACGATGTCGTCCACATATGCTTCTACTGTCTTGCCGATTTGTTTCTCCAGGCATGTTTGAATCATGCGTTGGTAGGTGGCGCTGGCATTTTGGAGCCCAAAGGGCATAGTGTTGAAGCAGGAAGGCCCGTATGGGGTAATAAATGCCGTTGCGGCTTGGTCGGATTCCTTCATTTTAATTTGATGGTATCCGGAATATGCGTCGAGGAAACATAGTGAGTCATGTCTTGCAGTGGCATCAATTATTTTATCGATGCGGGGGAGTGGCAATGGATCCTTAGGGCAAGCTTTGTTGAGGTCTTTGAAATCGACGCACAAGCGCCAGGATTTATCCTTCTTTGGAACCATCACCAGGTTTGCTAGCTAGTCCAGATGTCTTATTTATCTGATGAATCCGGCCTCAATTAGCTTGGCTAGCTCCTCCCCCGTAGGTTATCATTTGAGTTCAGAAAAGCGCCATAGTGTTTGCTTAACTGGCTTGTATCCCTTCAATATATTCAGGCTGTGCTCAGCCAGCGTGCATGGGATTCCTGGCATATCAGAAGGGTGCCAGGCGAATATGTCCTAGTTCTCGCATAGGAACGCTCGTAGTGCGGTGTCCATCATTGGCTCCAGCTGTACACCGATGGAGGCTGTCTTCTTTGGGTCTGTCGGGTGGACTTGAAATTTGACTATTTCATCTTTTGGTTTGAAGGAGGTGGATTTTGAGCGCTTGTCAAGGATTATGTCGTCCCTATCCACCGTTGAGCGCAGCGCAATTAACTCTTCGGCCGCAAGGGCCTCAGAGAGTGCCTGAAGGGCCAGGGAGGCTGTTTTGTTTTCAGCGTGGAGGGCTATATCCGGATCACTAGCGAGAGTGATAATACCGTTGGGCCCGGGCATTTTGAGCTTCATATACCCGTAATGAGGTATGGCTTGAAAGCGTGTGAATGCATCTCACCCCAATAGGGCGTGGTATCCACTCTTGAAAGGGGCCACTTGGAAGGTTATCTCTTCGGACTGATAGTTCTCCGACGTGCCGAATACGACGTCAAGTGTGATTTTTCCCGCGCATCGTGCCTCCTGACTAGGGATAATTCCTCGGAAGGTCGTGCTCCTGTCTATTTCCATTTTACTGAGTGTATCCTCGTAGATGAGGTTTAATCCGCTGCCGCTGTCCATGAGCACCTTGGTGAGTCGAAAGCCATCCACAATTAGATTGAGGACCAAGGCGGCTGGTGCCCGGACTGACCAGGTTTTTGGTTCGTCACTACCATTGAAAGTTATGGCCATGTCGTTCCAAGGATTTATTGTTGTGACTTGACAGACTTCGGCGAGGTCGCGGAGTGCCCTTTTGCGCCGATTGTTTGAAGCGAAAGTCGTCGTGTTCCGGGGGGAGTTGTTCTGAGGTATTTTTGGTGAGGATATCCTCGCCACTCATGGCCACTTGCTGGAGTATCCAACATGCTCTAAGGCTGTGGGTAGGTATGGTATCCGGTGTTGTGTGTATTTTGCACGGCCTATCGAGCCATCCCTCCAGAACAGTTCCACGCCCCGTAATGGGTTTAGATTTCTTTACTGCTGCGTCGGGCGCCCCGTGAGGGTGCATCCTTTTTGTCCGGACAAAAGGTTGAGTGGTAGCTGGCGGTTCCCAACAAGCTGCCTGAGTTTTCCAGGCGCTTTCCATTGCGCAGTACTTCTATATATGGTTGCCCAGTCAGCGAAGTGTAATACGTGACGACGGTTGATAGCGTTGAGGATTCCTTCGTCCGTACAATTACTGCAGAATATTGAGATCGCGTCTTCGTCGTGGCAATCTTGGTCTTGTTCTTGACAAGGAGGAATCTGGCCCAAAAGTGATGGACTGTTTCCTGAGACTCCTGCCGTAGGTATGTGTGATCGCGTATATCTAGGTGGGCGGGTGGATTTAAATCCAAACCCTGACCCAATTTGGGATCCTAAGTTTGGGAAATTTCCGAGCTTAATAGTTCGGGCTCCGGGAGATCGACCGATTTTTCAGGTCTACCGTCTGATTCCAAGTTCAGAGGACAAGGAATGTCGTTCCATGGACAGGTATCTGGCTCTTCGAGCTCAGAGATCCAAACATAGTTCATCCTCAGTATAGAGGGAGAGTTGTTGATTTGCTCCTGCACTACCGCTGTCTGATGGGTGATCGATGGAGATTTGATTTTTCTCTGATCGGGTTTAAGCCCAATCGGACCGTAGTCTGTAGCGACCCCCCAAGGCGGCTATGCGATCTAGGAGTTCGTTCAAGGATGATAATTACATTGGATCCATCAGTTTGGAGTATTCGGAGGCGGTTTTTGATGACCCGAGAAGTCATTGTCGGCTCACTGGCCGAAAGGGCGGTCATGATAAAGCCACCCAACCGGAGGGTTTGGCCTGAGGCCAGGGCTCCATCGGCGGTGATGTTGTCCTTGATCACAAGGCGAGCCATCAACCCTGACTTCGACGTCATAGTGGAACTCTCAATGAAAGCACCAATGTCGGTGTCAAAACCGGCGGATCTCGGGTAGG
Organism: Triticum urartu; assembly: GCF_003073215.2. Lineage (NCBI taxonomy): Eukaryota > Viridiplantae > Streptophyta > Magnoliopsida > Poales > Poaceae > Triticum > Triticum urartu. The sequence goes on along the minus strand of NC_053027.1, from coordinate 525,746,025 downwards.
GGGTCTTGAACTGTGCGTCTGAGGTTGATGGTAACAGGAGACAGGGAAGACAATGCTTACCCAGGTTCGGGCCCTCTCGATGGAGGTAAAACCCTACATCCTGCTAGATTAATATTGATGAGTATGGGGGTTACAAGAGTTGATCGACCAGGAGATCGTAATGGCTAAAACCCTAGAAGTCTAGCCTATCTAATTATAATTGTCCCTATGGACTAAACCCTCCGGTTTATATAGACACTGGAGGGAAGTAGGGTTGTACAAAGTCGGTTACATAGAAAGGAAATAGTACATCCGGCCACCTACACTAAAAAAAAATACACTTCCGTGATGATATGTGTTTGTCACAGTAGGTCACGTTTTCTGTCATACATGTACATCTATGACAAATTTATGACAGAATCAAGATAGTCATACCTGTGCTGTCGTAGAAGTGTTCCATGACATTACCAACATTATCATCACGGAAGTGTCCACTTCCATGACGATAAATCGTGCGTCACAGAAGTGCTTTCGTCAAGGGCGACCGACACATGGCAACCACCGTAACGGAACACCATTAAGCTATCGGGTGCGGTTTTGGATCTGATAACCCGTTAACAGCCTAGACTAATGGGGATTTTCCACGCGTAAAATTCTGATTGGCTGACGAAAACACGTGTCAGCTCCGCGTTGGGACATGTGTCACTCATCCAATGGGCGAGATGCGCCCATGATATGTTAACACGTGGACCGGCCCAAAAGTGGCCCATAAAGTTTAAATGGGCCGACCCAACTCTAGGCCCACAAGATTTTGCGGTCCATAATGGGCCAGCCCAGCAAAAGGCCCATGAGATTTTGCGTATCATAATGGGCCGGCCTAGCTAAAGGCCCACGAGATTTTGTGGGCCATAATGGGCCGGCCCAGCTAAAGGCCCACAACATTTTGCAGACCATATTGGGCCGGCCCAGCTAAAGGCCCAACATTCTCAGTTAAGGCCCGTACGGCTAGTGTCAAATCGGCCCGTCAAAGGCCTGTCCTAAACTTGTCATCATCGCGGCCCATGGTCACTTCTGGCCCGTTAACAGTCCGCTAAGTATATTGGCCGAATTACGGCCCGGTGTATTTTTGGCCTTTTAAAGGTCCTTCTTCATTTGGTCCCATTTATAGGCCATTGAAACTTTCAGTCCATAAACGACCGTGAAGGATTTGGGTCATATTCGACCATGTCTGACATTCGGCCTGTTAGAGGCCCACTATAGATTTGGGCCACTTTCGGCCTGTTGTGATTTTCGGCCTGTTAACGTGGGACGAAATCCATGGGCCATATGTGGCCCAACGTCACATCAGGCCCATTAACGGCCCATATAAGAATGACGATAATATAGCCCGACCGAACTTCCGGCCTGTTAAAAGCCCGTGTATTAGGTCGACGCATTTACAACCCGTCCAAATTTCGGCCTGTGAAAGATCTGCATCATAAATGGGCCACCATTTCGGCCTGCTATGACCAGTGGGTTATTTGGCACAATCATGGCCCAATCTCACTTTCGGTCTTTTAAAGGCCCATGTTTTTTATGGGCTCGCGATATTTACACCTATAAACAGCCTATTGTTACTGAGGGCCCAAATTATGTTTATGACTGTTAAAGGCCCACTATGGGCACAGGCCTACCAAAAAAATATGAAATCTTATGCTGATTTAGGACCAGATACTATTAGTGGGCTACATGCAAATTTCGGCCCATAATTGTTTTTAGGCCAATTGGAATGGGCCCGACGAATGTTGGCATGTTGGGCTCCTGTGAAGCTTTCGGCCGAATACATTACTAAGATAAACCTACACTATACAAAAATAGCATCGTAATTATTGCAGCCTTTGGCAGCATCATAAATGCTCTATCACAACAAAATAAATTCCAACCATACAACAAAAGGCCTGTTGGCATAAAGTTTACAGTCCTTGCAGATAAAAGCACCATCAGATGTATAGAAGCACAGATCATTTGACCTGAGTGCTAATGTTTCAGGTTGTAGAATCTGATGGAGCAGCAGCACGATCTTCACCTTTTTCCGCCATTGCTCTTGAACAACGAAGCGAACGTCTGATAGTCTGGTTTCAAAACCGTTCATATCTTGACGACATTTGTCAACCACTATCCTTGTTTCCAAAACGACGTCCATTAGGGATTGGACTTGTGTCTGGAGCACAGATATATCACTCTATATAGTAGGAAGATTTTGTTCAGTAGGCGATTTGGACAAGGTTACCTTGACAACCAACCCAGAATTACGTAGAAATGTGCTTTTTGCACTGTTAGTGGAGAGATACTGACGCACTGTAGCAAGAGGTGACATTGTGCCTGTGGTAGCCTCGTCACCTTCAGGTGGTTGTGGTTGTTCAATCATTTTTCCATAGTTTCCTGAAAGTTTGAACTTGTAGATTAGTGTACCAGATAAGTTACTAATGAGATAAAAACAAACAAAGTAGGTTACACATTTATACGTAACTTATTTTGGTGAACTACTGTAATACATCAGCATGTATTGTAGTGCCAACTACATAATAAAATCACTTTCGGAATATATGTCCATGTAGCATGCCTATTGTATTGCCTATTTCCTCACATTCGTTGACATCTAAGGATAAAGAGGCATGGTTTAAAGTAGGACGAACATAGTATGCCATCATTCATATCATGGGCAAACAGATATAAAACAAACAGGCTATTTTATCATTGTGTGCACACGTGAACATAACAACTAGAATACAGATCAAAATCAAAAGAATATCCTTCATCTCTTTTAAACCATGTAAGGTGAAATGATATGTTAACACAACTGTGTATGAAAGTCAATAGAGTAACTGACATTGGCTGCAAACCAAGTATTTAAATGAACACATCACAGTACCAATCAGTTCAAAGGTAGGAGGAGTAAGGACTTACAATAGCGGCTTGAACTGGTGTTCTCATGCCCTTCATCTTGCTGGTGTGGCAATCATTGAATATTTGCACTACATTCGGTTCAGGTTCTTTTTGGTCCGCACAGGCTTTCCTTTGTATTTGGAACAAGTCAATATATATACGATAATATGGAACAGAAAAAAGAAGGAAGTAGCAGCTATTTACAAGAGCCTCGCAGTGTGCAATATAGCTACGAGATCCTGTTGTCTGTTGGAATTTCACTTTAGAACTGTTGGTCTTGTTCTTGAAACAGTTAGCCTAGAAGAAGATACACTTGTAAGGCACATACATAAATACAAGTTCAATATATGGTCTGATCAAATACATATAGCCTACCTAATACTTTCGATCAGACCAGTGTTTAACGAGGGCTGTCCAGTATTCATCTGTAATATATTCCACTGGAGATGTTTGGGCGATTTCATTGTTAGCCTTGCCTTCAAAGTAAGATTTTCTAAGGTGGTACCGATACTGTCGCAGAGCAGACTGAAAAACATGAGTGCATGCTTGTTTAGTTGCATCATCTTTCGGATCCAACTTGAACCTCATCTGTTGAAAAAAGAATGTGAGTCTTATTAGGAGGAAGCTAGAGAGTATGGGACAAAGCAAGACAATATTACTAATGGCGATGAATAACATTACTTACGGATAAATGGTCAATGAAGGTGTTAAACTGGGTATTGTCTTTCTCATTCATGTACTGGATCAACGTTGGGAGGATACGTGCATGACACCTAATGACAACGGCTGCGTCTGATACTAACTTGGCTGACTCTGTAGCATCACATGGCCTTTTTAAACCTGCCTCAAAATGGATCTCCATTCTTCCTCCTTTAGATTTTGTTAATCTGTCAAGCATTGTCCCTAATGTTTGTTTCCGCTTGCGTCGTGGTGCTAGTTCAACAACGAATATGGAAAGTGTTAGCGTACTTCAAACTGTTAGAGTACATATAAAGGAGCATGCAACTGCAACTTGACTTGGTCAGGTACCATCGTGGTGTTGATGCTCATGAGGTTCATCTGATCTTGCCAAGTCCTGTTGTGTGAGAAGTGCTTCAGAAGTAGTGTTAGGTGTGAAGGTAGCTTGGGAACTGGCCAGTTCCGGAGCAAACGAACGAGTAACTTGTTGAGATGCTGGTACAGTTGAAGCGGATGCTGCAGCTGGTGGAGCAGGTATACTGTGTTTGTAGATTTAGCTGGTTGATAACCCACAAGTATAGGGGATCACAACAGCTTTCGAGGGTAGAATATTCAACCCAAATTTATTGATTCGACACAAGGGGAGCCAAAGAATATTATCAAGTATTAGCAGCTGAGTTGTCAATTCAACCACACCTGGAAACTTAGTATCTCCAGCAAAGTGTTTAGTAGCAAAGTAATATGATAGTGGTGGTAGCGGCAACAAAAGTAAAGACAACAAAAGTAATGTTTTTGGTATTTTGTAGTGATTGAAACAGTAGTAGCGGGAAAGTAAATAAGCGAGAACCAGTATATGGAAAACTCATAGGCACCGGATCAGTGATGGATAATTATGCCGGATGCAGTTCATCCTGTAACAGTCAAAACATAGGGTGACACAGAACTAGCTCCAATTCATCAATGTAATGTAGGCATGTATTCCGAATATAGTCATACGTGCTTATGGAAAAGAACTTGCATGACATCTTTTGTCCTACCCTCCCGTGGCAGCGGGTTCCTATTGGAAACTAAGGGATATTAAGGCCTCCTTTTAATAGAGAACCGGAACAAAGCATTAGCACATAGTGAATACATGAACTCGTCAAACTATGGTCATCACCAGGAGTGGTCCCGATTATTGTCACTTCGGGGTTGCCGGATCATAACACATAGTAGGTGACTATAGACTTGCAAGATAGGATCAAGAACTCACATAAATTCATGAAAACATAATAGCTTCAGATCTGAAATCATGGCACTCGGGCCCTAGTGACAAGCATTAAGCATAGCAAAGTCATAGCAACATCAATCTCAGAACATAATGGATACTAGGGACCAAACCCTAACAAAACTAACTCGATTACATGATAAATATCATCCAACCCATCACCGTCCAGAAAGCCTACAATGCAATTACTCACGCACGACGGTGAGCATCATGAAATTGGTGATGGAGGATGGTTGATGATGACGACGGCGATGAATCCCCCTCTCCGGAGCCCCGAACGGACTCAGATCAGCCCTCCCGAGAGGTTTTAGGGCTTGGCGGCGGCTCCGTATCGTAAAACGCGATGATTTCTTCTCTCTCATTTTTTTCTCTCCGAAAGAAAATATATAGAGTTGGAGTTGGCGTCGGAGGGTTTCCAGGGGGCCCACGAGGTAGGGGGCGCGCCCTAGGGGGGGCGCGCCCCCCACCCTCATGAGAAGGGTGTGGGCCCCCTGGTCTTCATCTTTGGCGAGGATTTTTTATTGTGTTTTTCTAAGATGTTCCGTGGATTTTCAGGTCATTCCAAGAATATTTGTTTTCTGCACATAAAACAACACCATGGCAATTCTGCTGAAAACAACGTCAGTCCGGGTTAGTTCCATTCAAATCATACAAGTTAGAGTCCAAAACACGGGCAAAAGTGTTTGGAAAAGTAGATACGACGGAGACGTATCAACTCCCCCAAGCTTAAACCCTTGCTTGTCCTCAAGCAATTCAGTTGACAAACTGAAAGAAAGAAAGAAAAACTTTTACAAACTCTGTTTGCTCTTGTTGTTGTAACTATGTTAAGCCAGCATTCAAGTTTTCAGCATAGATCATAACTAACCACACTTGCAATAATTCTCAGGTCTCATAATTACTCATATCAATAGCATAATCAACTAGCAAGTCATAATAATAAATCTCGGATGACAACACTTTCTCAAAACAATCATAATATGATATAACAAGATGGTATCTCGCTATCCCTTTCGGAGACCGCAAAACATAAATGCATAGCACCTTTAAAGATAAGGACTGACTAGACATTGTAATTCATGGTAAAAGAGATCCAACCATAGTCATACCCAATATAAATTAACAGTGATGAACGTAAATGACGGCTGCGCTCTCCAGCTAGTGCTTTTTAATAAGAGGGTGATGACTCAACATAAAAGTAAATGGATAGGCCCTTCGCAGAGGGAAGCAAGGATTTGTAGAGGTGCCAGAGCTCGGTTTTGAAATAGAGATAAATTGTATTTTGAGCGATATACTTTCATTGTCAATGTAACAACTAAGAGATAGCGATATCTTCCATGCTAAACACATTATAGGCGGTTCCCAAACAGAATGGTAAAGTTTATACTCCCCCTCCACCAACAAGCATCAATCCATGGCTTGCTCGAAACAACGAGTGCCTCCAACACACATCAGGTCCCAGGGGGAGTTTTGTTTGCAATTAATTTTGATTTAGTTTGCATAAAGCATGGGACTGGGCATCCCGGTGACCAGCCATTTTGTCGTGAGTGAGGAGCGGAGTCCACTCCTCTTGAGAATAACCCGCCTAACACGTAAGATAAGTACAACCTTTGTTGATACATGAGCTATTCGAGCATACAAAACAGAATGTTTATTTGAAGGTTTAGAGTTTGGCACATACAAATTTACTTGGAACGGCAGGTAGATACCGCATATAGGAAGGTATAGTGGACTCATGTGGAATAACTTTGGGGTTTAAGGGATTGGATGCACAAGCAGTATTCCCGCTTAGTATAGGTGAAGGCTAGCAAAAGACTGGGAAGCGACCAACTAGAGAGCGACAACAGCCATGTACATGCATTAAAATGAATAAACATTGGATGCAAGCATGAGTAGGATATAGTCCACCATGAACATAAATATCGTGAAGGCTATGTTGATTTTGTTTCAACTACATGCGTGAACATGTGCCAAGTCAAGTCACTTAAATCATTCAAAGGAGGATACCACCCCATCATACCACATCATGATCATCTCAATAGCATGTTGGCACACAAGGTAAATCATTATAACTCATAGCTAATCAAGCATGGCACAAGCAACTATGATCTCTAATTTTCATTGCAAACATGTTTATTCATAATAAGCTGTATCAAGAACGAGGGACTCATCATATTTACAAAAACAAAAGAGGTCGAGTTCATACCAGCTTTTCTCATCTCAGTCAGTCCATCATATATCATCATAATTGCCTATCACTCGCACGAGCGAACGGTGTGAATAATAATAAGAGTGTACGTGCATTGGACTAAGCTGGAATCTACGAGCATTCAATAAACAGGAGAAGACAAGGAAATATGGGCTCTTGATTAAATCAACAATAATGCATATAAGAGCCACTTCAACAATTTAATTATGGTCTTCTCCTACTGACCCCCAAAGAAAAGAAAAGAGATTAACTATTTACACGGGAAAGCTCCCAACAAGCAAAAGAAGAACGGGAAATATTTTTGGGTTTTCTTTTTAATTATTACTACTACAGCAGAAAAATAAACTACTACTAATTTTTTTGGTTTTTCTTAAGGTTTAACAAACACACAAGAAGAAAGCAGGAAAAAGAAAATAAACTAGCATGGATATTACAGTGAAAAAGTATGAGCACCGACATCTAGCAATGAGTGTGTGTGAACATAAATGTAATGTCAGTGAGAAATACATACTCCCCCAAGCATAGGCTTTTGGCCTAAGTTGATCTATGGCCATGGCTAGCCTGGCGGATATACATAATAATAGTTGTTGGGGTCGTACTGTGATGAGGAGGAATAGTTGGGATCATACTGTGATGAAGAAGAAGACTCTAACTGCCATCGGCTGACAGTCATCTCTGGATCCCAAGAATAAACAGATTGTCGTGGTGGCTCATCTTGTGGCTCCTGTTCCGGGGCTGGTGCAGGATTCTTGTAAGCTTGGACCGCAGGCCACGTGACGAGGTAGGGTCCTACAAAATTAAACAAAGAAGGAGCAGGCAGGGTAATAGTCTCAGGATGATGTTTGTTAAAGAACAATTGATATTTAAGCTCTCCTGCCCTATTCTTAACAATAAAATCATGTGCCACCATACTTTTATGATCTAGATAAACACGAGGCAGCACCTTCTCTTCCTTCTCAGCATGCCTAATAGGTATGTTAAAATGTGCAGCTAGGCATGTGGCATAGACGCCTCCAAAGATGGGACCCTTAGTACGCTTCATACTTAACCGTCTAGCAATAATACCGCCCATACTAAAAGTGTTATCACTGTATAAACCGTGGTGCAAAATAATTATATCAGGGATACTAAGGTTTCCATTGTTTCCGCTTCCAATTAAACAACGACTAGCAAATAATGCAAAGTAGTGTAAGATAGGAAAATGTATGCTAGTGATTCGTGCATCGGAAACCTTCCTAGTTTCTCCTACAGTGATAGTATCAATAAACCCAGCCACATCATCATGATGTGGTTCTTCTATCTTGCCCTCAAAATGGATTAAACAAATCCGACAGAAATCATAAAGTGACATCTCCTTATGCTTATCATATAAATGAAACTCCACTGTAGGTGGTGAGTTCCTAGAATGAAAATGAAAGTTTTGGAAAAAAGTATTTGCGAGCAAGAGATACTGATCGCATTGCTCGTGGACGAAAGCGGTGAGGCCTGCATTGTCAGCCAATTCATGAAAATCTTCATAGATACCGGCTGCTCTCAAGAAATCTTCAGAAGGCCATTCACACACCCGAATCTCTGCGGTGCGAGGCAAATTATACTTAGGCTTCGGTGCCTTTTCCTTCGAGCTTTGGCTCGACGAGCCCCTCAAAAATCCCCTCATTATTTTTCTGAAACAATCTGAAATTTTTAGTAACTTCAAAATAAAAGTAAACCAAACTCAATAATATTGATAGCAACTACTCCTACAAGTGCCTAGAGCCTATATCAAGCATTAGAACTACTTAGAACCATATAAATTTGACATGCAATCTCAAGAACATGGTCACCTATGCAGCACAAATTTGCAAAGAATAAAGCACTAGAACAAAAACTAATTGGACCAATGGAGGAGTCACATACCAAGGAACAATCTCCCCAAGCAATTTTGCGAGAGGTGCTTTGAGCAAGGAGATCGAAAATCATAGCAAAAGTGGCTGGAACATGAGCTTGAGTTGGTTTTTCGGGTTTGTGTGAGACAGACGAAGAAGATGGGTGCTGGGATAAGTGGAGGAGGGCCACCATGGGCCCACGAGGCAGGGGGCGCGCCCTATAGGGGGGGGGGCGCCCACCACCCTCGTGGCCAGGTGGCAGCTCCTCCTGCGGTAATTTTTGCACAGTAAATCCTCAAATATTCCTGAAAAAATCTTATTAAATTGGCATGGCATTCTAAGGACTTTATTTTCGGGATATTTTTATATTGCACAGATAAGTCAGGAAACAGACAGAAAAATACTATTTTTTTGTTTATTTAATATAAATAACAGAAAGTAAAAGTGGGGTACAGAAGTTTGTGCTTCTAGTTTCATCCATCTCATGCTCATCAAAAAGAATCCACTAACAAGGTTGATCAAGTTATGAACTTGAGGTTGTTTCCTCGAAAAGTGTACCGTATGCTCATTACCATTAACATGAAAAGTGACATTGCCTTGGTTGCAATCAATAACAGCCCCTGCAGTATTAAGAAAAGGTCTTCCAAGAATAATAGACATACTATCATCCTCGGGAATATCAAGTATAACAAAGTCCGTTAAAATAGTAACGTTTGCAACCACAATAGGCACATCCTCACAAATACCGACAGGTATAGCAGTTGATTTATCATCCATTTGCAAAGTAATTTCAGTAGGTGTCAACTTATTCAAGTCAAGTCTACGATATAAAGAGAGAGGCATAACACTAACACCGGCTCCAAGATCACATAAAATAGTTTTAATATAATTTCTTTTAATGGAGCAGGGTATAGTAGGTACTCCGGGATCCGCAAGTTTCTTTGGTATTCCACCCTTAAAAGTATAATTAGCAATCATGGTGGAAATTTCAGCTTCCGGTATCTTTCTTTTATTAGTAATGATATCCTTCATATATTTAGCATAAGGATTTGTTTTGAGCACATCAGTTAATCGCATACGCAAAAAGATAGGCCTAATCATTTCAGCAAAGCGCTCAAAATCCTCATCATCCTTTTTCTTGGATGGTTTCGGAGGAAAATGCATGGGTTTCTGAACCCAAGGTTCCCCTTCTTTACCATGTTTCCTAGCAACAAAGTCTCTTTTATCATAACGTTGATTCTTTGATTGTGGGTTATCAAGATCAACAGCAGGTTCAATTTCTACATCATTATCATTACTAGGTTGAGCATCTTCATGAAAATCATCATTAATATTTTTACTAGGTTCATGTTCATTACCAGATTGTGTTTCGTCATCAGACATAGAAATATCATTTGGATTATCAGGTGGTTCACCAATAGGTTCACTAGAAGTTTGCACAGTTCTATCATTTTCTTCTTCTTCTTTTTAGAAGAACTAGGAACATCAATATTTTTTCTTTGAGAATCTTGCTCGATTCTCTTAGGGCGGCCTTCAGGATACAAAGGTTCCTGAGTCATTCTACCAGTTCTAGTAGCCACTCTAACAGCATAATCATTTTTCTTACTATTCATTTCATTTAGCACTTCTTTTTGAGCTTTAAGTACTTGTTCTACTTGAGTGGTAACCATAGAAGCATGTTTGCTAACAAGTTTATGTTCACCTTTAATATCATCCATATAGTCACCCAAGCGTCTAATCATATAAGCATTTTCTTTTAATTGTCTAACAAAATAAGCATTGAAGTCGTCTTGCTTAAACATAAAGTTATCAAACTCATCCACGCACTGACTAGCAATTTTAGTAGGAGGGACTTCAGCTTTATCATATCTATAGAGAGAATTTACCTTTACTACCTGTGTCGGGATATCGGGATCAGGAGGTTCTTTAGTAAATAAATAATTAAGATCATATGTTTCTTCAACAGGCGGTGAATTAAGACCATGTATTTCTTCAATAGGAGGTAAATTCTTAACGTCTTCAGCTTTAATACCTTTTTCTTTCATAGATTTCTTTTCCTCTTGCATATCTCCGGGACTGAGAAATAGAACACCTCTCTTCTTCGGAGTTGGTTTAGGAATATGCTTAGTAATTGGAGCAGGAGTTGGCTCAGGAGCTGGCTCATGAGCTGGCTCAGGAGGTGCCCAATTATTTTCATTTGTCAACATATTATTCAATAGAATTTCAGCTTCATCCCGTGTTCTTTCCCTAAAAGGAGAACCAGCACAACTATCCAGGTAATCTATGGAAGCATCGGTTAGTCCATTATAAAAGATATCAAGTATTTCGGGTTTCTTAAGAGGATGATCAGGCAAAGCATTAAGTAGCTTGAGAAGCCTCCCCCAAGCTTGTGGGAGACTCTCTTCTTTAATTTGCACAAAGTTGTATATTTCCCTCAAAGCAGCTTGTTTCTTATGAGCAGGGAAATATTTAGAAGAGAAGTAATAAATCATATCCTGGGGACTACGCACACAACCTGGATCAAGAGAATTAAACCATATCTTAGCATTACCCTTTAATGAGAACGGAAATATTTTGAGTATATAAAAGTAACGCGATCTCTCATCATTAGTAAACAGGGTAGCTATATCATTTAACTTAGTAAGATGTGCCACAACAGTTTCAGATTCATAGCCATAAAATGGATCAGATTCAACCAAAGTAATTATACCAGGATCAATAGAGAATTCAAAATCCTTATCAGGAACACAAATAGGTGATGTAGCAAAAGCAGGGTCGGGTTTCATTTTATCTCTAAGTGATTCTTTGTTCCATTTAATTAATAACCTCTTAAGCTCAGACCTATCTCTGCAAGCTAAAATAGCTAAAGAAGCATCTTGATCAAATAAATAACCCTCGGGAATAACAGGCATATTTTCATCATCACTATCATCATCGTATTCAGATTCAATAATTTCTCTTTCTCTAGCCCTAGCAATTTGTTCATCAAGAAATTCATTAAGTGGCATAGTAGTATCAGGCATAGCAGAAGTGGCATCATCAATAACATGCGACATATCGGAACGAATAGCAGAAGCAGGTGTAGGTGTCGCAAACTTACTCATAACAGAAGGTGAATCAAGTGCAGAGCTAGATGGCAGTTCCTTACCTCCCCTCATAGTTGAGGGTTAAATCTTGGTTTTTGGATCTCTCAAGTTCTTCATAGTGTCCAGCAGATATAAATCCCAAGTGACTCAAAGAATAGAGCTATGCTCCCCGGCAACGGCGCCAGAAATTAGTCTTGATAACCAACAAGTATAGGGGATCGCAATAGCTTTCGAGGGTAGAGTATTCAACCCAAATTTATTGATTCGACACAAGGGGAGCCAAAGAATATTCTCAAGTATTAGCAGCTGAGTTGTCAATTCAACCACTCCTAGAAACTTAGTATCTCCAACAAAGTGTTTAGTAGCAAAGTAATATGATAGTGGTGGTAGCGGCAACAAAAGTAAAGACAACAAAAGTAATGTTTTTGGTATTTTGTAGTGATTGTAACAGTAGCAGCGGGAAAGTAAATAAGCGAGAACCAGTATATGGAAAACTCGTAGGCACCGGATCAGTGATGGATAATTATGCCGGATGCAGTTCATCCTGTAACAGTCATAACATAGGGTGACACAGAACTAGCTCCAATTCATCAATGTAATGTAGGCATGTATTCCGAATATAGTCGTACGTGCTTATGGAAAAGAACTTGCATGACATCTTTTGTCCTACCCTCCCGTGGCAGCGGGGTCCTATTGGAAACTAAGGGATATTAAGGCCTCCTTTTAATAGAGAACCGGAACAAAGCATTAGCACATAGTGAATACATGAACTCCTCAAACTATGGTCATCACCGGGAGTGGTCTCGATTATTGTCACTTCGGGGTTGCCGGATCATAACACATACTAGGTGACTATAGACTTGCAAGATAGGATCTAGAACTCTCATATATTGGTGAAAACATAATAGGTTCAGATCTGAAATCATGGCACTCGGGCCCTAGTGACAAGCATTAAGCATAGCAAAGTCATAGCAACATCAATCTCAGAACATAATGGATACTAGGGATCAAACCCTAATAAAACTAACTCGATTACATGATAAATCTCATCCAACCCATCACCGTCCAGCAAGCCTACGATGGAATTACTCACGCACGACGGTGAGCATCATGAAATTGGTGATGGAGGATGGTTGATGATACCGACGGCGACGAATCCCCCTCTCCGGAGCCCCGAACGGACTCCAGATTAGCCCTCCGAAGAGGTTTTAGGGCTTGGCGGCGGCTCTGTATCGTAAAACGCGATGATTTCTTCTCTCTCATTTTTTTCTCTCCAAAAGCGAATATATAGAGTTGGAGTTGGCGTCGGAGGGTTTCCAGGGGGCCCACGAGGTAGGGGGCGCGCCCTAGGGGGGTGCCCCCACCCTCGTGAGAAGGGTGTGGGACCCTGGTCTTCATCTTTGGCGAGGATTTTTTATTGTTTTTTCTAAGATGTTCCGTGGAGTTTCAGGTCAATCCGAGAATATTTGTTTTCTGCACATAAAACAACACCATGGCAATTCTGCTGAAAACAGCGTTAGTCCGAGTTTGTTCCATTGAAATCATACAAGTTAGAGTCCTAAACAAGGGCAAAAGTGTTTGGAAAAGTAGATACGACGGAGACGTATCACCGGTGGACTTGGACCTTCTACTGCACTATAAGTACCAGCAGAATCTGGATGGCAGATCCTTTTCCATTTCTCCTAACAAGTAACACCAGTCCCTACTATATTATTTTCCTTGCTCTTTTTTGACTTTGCCATGTGAAGCCGTACCCACAACACAAAATAATAAAATCGCTCTTCAGAACTCATTGATGCATGATACAGACAAGCAATACTTTGATGTAAGATAATCGTATGAGCATAGAATGTGTAAGAAAAACAGGACGGCATGACATATTCACAGCTATGATGTGTAAACTAAGCATAAGGATTTTCAAGAAAATAGAAGTAATGCAATCTAGACACCATATGAAAGATGCAACCAATATTACTCTGCCAAGTTAAAAGTGTCTTGTCATAAGTGGCAATTCGAAAAATTAGAAGCAGTACAACGTAGAAATCAATGCAATATGCAACCACTAACAAATTGCCATGTTAAAAGCGTCCAATCATGAGTGACTGATGCGGGATACACAACAACAGTACTTTGATGTAAGAACATAGTATGATAGATAGATGCAGTGTATTCTAGGCACAGAACACCATGTCATATGCACATGTATAACGTATAAACTCAACAGGTGCAATTTAATAAAAATAGAAGAAATACAGGCTAGACAACATATGCAACATGAAACCAGTTATCACACTGTCAACTTAGAGCAAGCACCTGCGACGGTGGAGTACGGGAGATGAACTCATCATGTAGACTTGGGACTTCAACATCATTAGCAATAGCATTGGAAAATATAGAGAGTCTCTGTTTGCGTCGGTGCGGAGGACCACCAACATCCCCTAACTTACTCTTTTCCTTCCTATTTTCTGATATTGCCTTATGAAGTCAAAACCACAAGAAGATGAATAAAATTAGCTCTGCATAACTGGTTGATGCATTATACAGACGAACACTACTTTGATGTAAGGCAAGCGCATGATAGGAGGATGGAATATATACAAACAAGACAGCTTTTCATATTCACACGTACGATAGGACGATGGAATATGTATGAAAAAACAGTAAGCGGAAGGCATTTCAAGAAAATTAGAAGAAATGAAAGCTAGGCACCATATGAACATGCAACCAATATCACTCTATCAGGTAAAAAGTGTCTCGTCGTAAGTGCCATTTCAAGAAATTAGAAGCAGTACAAGCTAGAAGACAATGCAAGATGCAACCTACATCATAGTCCCAAGTTAAATGTGTCTTATGGGTAAGTGATTGTTGCAGGTATAAGTTGTAAGCTACGTAGATGCAATTCAACATAATCAGAAGCAATACAAACTAGACATCATACGGAAAAACGCAACCACATATAACAGTTCCAAGTTAGAGCAAGCACCTGTGATGGTGGAGTAGGGGAGATGTGCTCATCATGTACACGTATGTTCTAGAAACAGGAACACGTGTCATATTCACATGCATTATGTGTAAAGTAAGCAGATGCAATTCAACAAAGTTAGAAGCAATACAAGCTAGACATCATATGCAACATGCAACCACATATAATAGTGCCAAGTTAGAGCAAGCACCTGTGATGGTGGAGTAGGGGAGATGTGCTCATCATGTACACGTATGTTCTAGAAACAGGAACACGTGTCATATTCACATGCATTATGGGTAAAGTAAGCAGATGCAATTCATCAAAGTTAGAAGCAATACAAGCTAGACATCATACGCAACATGCAACCACATATAATAGTGCCAAGTTAGAGCAAGCACCTGTGATGGTGGAGTAGGGGAGATGTGCTCATCATCTACACAGCTACGTTGACTACCTAGCCTTGCGTTGTCTTGCGAATCTTGTTGGGAGGATGGCGGAGTAGAATCTGTAGAGAACCTCCGTTTCAGTTGCTCGGAAGGACCACCGTCATCCCATGCCATGCCAATTTCCTTCAGATTTATTGATTTTGCATTGTGAGATCAAACCGACAACAAAAAGGAATATAACTCGCTCTTCAGAACTCATTCATGCACGATAATGATGAACACTACTCTGATGAAAGGCAAAGTCATGATATGAGGATGGAATATGTACGAAAAAATGGACGGCTTGACATATTCACACCTATGATGTGGTAACTAAGAAGAAGGCACTTCAACAAATTAGAAGCACTACAAACTAGACACCATATGAAAGGTGCAATCAATATCACTCTGCCAAGTTAAAATTGTCTTGTCATAGGTGGCGTTCATCAAACTAGAAGCAATACATGCTAGAAATCATATTCAAGACGCAAACCAATATCACACTGCCAACTTAAAGGTGTTCCATCATAAGTGACTGATGCAGGATACACAAGAAGAGTAGTTTCATGTAAGAACATGGTGTGATAGACAGATATAGTATGTACCAAAAACAGGAAAGCGTGTCATATTCACACCTATCATGTGTAAGCTAAGCAGATGCAGTTTACACTAATTAGGAGCAATACAAGCTAGACACCATATGCAACATGCAACCAGATATCACACTGCCAAGTTAGAGCAAGCACCTTGGATGGTGGAGTAGGGGAGCGGAGACTTGGACCTCGTAATGCACTATCGGTACAAGGAGAATCGGTATAGATGCTCCGTTTACGTTGCTGCAGAGGACCACCATCATCGCCTTCCTTCGTCTTTCTTGATTTTGCCTTGTCAAGTCAAACCCACAAGAAAAAGGAATAAATTTTGCTCTTCAGAACTCATTGATGCATGATACTGACGAACACTACTTTGATGAAAGGCAAAGTCATGATATGAGGATAGAATATGTACGAAAAAATGGACGACTTGACATATTCACACCTATGATGTGGTAACTAAGCAGAAGGCACTTCAACAAATTAGAAGCACTACAAACTAGACACCATATGAAAGGTGCAATCAATATCACTCTGCCAAGTTAAAACTGTCTCGTCTTTGGTGGCGTTCATCAAACTAGAAGCAATACATGCTAGAAATCATATTCAAGACGCAAACCAACATAACACTGCCAACTTAAAGGTGTTCTATCATAAGTGACTGATGCAGGATACACAAGAAGAGTAGTTTCATGTAAGAACATGGTGTGATAGACAAATATAGTATGTACCAAAAACAGGAAAGCATGTCATATTCACACGTATAATGTGTAAGCTAAGTAGATGCAATTTACACCAATTAGGAGCAATACAAGCTAGACACCATATGCAACATGCAACCAGACATCACACATCCAAGTTAGAGAAGCGGAGACTTGGACCTTGTAATGCACTACCAGTACAAGGAGAATCCGTACAGATGCTCCGTTTACGTTGCTGCAGAGGACCACCATCATCGCCTTCCTTACTCTTTTCCTTCCTCTTTCTTTATTTTGCCTTGTCAAGTCAAACCCACAAGAAAAAGGAATAAAATTTGCTCTTCAGAACAACTCATTGATGCATGATACTGACAAACACTACTTTCATGTAAGGCAGCCGCATGATAAGAGGATGGAATATGTATGAAAAACAGGATGGCGTGACATATTGACATGTATGATGTATAAAGTGTAAACTAAGCACAAGGTGCTTGAACTTGTTAGAATCAATGCAAGCTAGAAACCATATGAAAGATGAAACCAATATCACTCTGCCAAATTAAAAGGGTGCCCTAACAAATGTATTTGACCAAATTAGAAGCAATACATGGCAACAGGCTAGAAATAATATGCAATATGCAACGAATAAAGGTGACTCATCGTAATGATTGATGCAGGATACAGAAGAGAGGTAGTTTCATGTAAGAACAAGTTTAAAACATAGATGTAGCGTGTACCAAAAATAGGAAGGCATGTCATATTCACAGGTATAATGTGTAAACTAAGAAGATGCAGTTTACCCTAATTAGAAGCATTACAAGCTAGTCACCGTATGCAACATGCAACCACATATCACACTGTGAAGTTAGAGCAAGCACCTGTGATGGTGGTGTGGGGGAATTGCGGTCGTCAACTAGAGAGCTACGTTGACTATCTTCATTTAGCCTTGCCATTTCTTGAGAATCATGTGGGGAGGATGACACTGCACTCTTTAAACGAGTATGGCGTCTCATAGTAACCCACTCGGGTGATTATCTCATCATAAGTGATTGGCAAGGGATACAAAAGAGCTTTAGTTTGATGTACGAACATGGTTAATAGACATATGTAGTATGTATCAAAAACAGGAAGGCATGTCATTATCAAAGGTATAATGTGTAAAGTAAGCAGATGCAATTTAACCAAATTGGAAGCAATACAAGCTAGACACCATATGCAACATGCAACCACATTTGACAGCGCGAAGTTAAAGCAAGCACCTGGGATGGTTGTGTGTGGCTTGAGACCATCAGCTGCAGAGCTATGTTTACTGTCACTAACTGCTGACACTGCATCCTTTAGAGCGCTGGAAAGCTTAGTGCTTATCTTTGAGTTACACTAGAGCGACTTCTGTCTTTTCTTTTCAGCATTCATCAACACTGCGGGAGAGTCTGAAATACCCATGCATAAAAAACAATAGTGTGAGTATGGGTGAAGTGTGTGCACAATTAGTATAGTGTAAAGGTAGCAGATAGCAGTTCGGTGAGAAATAAATGATGGGAGACATATGATAGCTATACAACATGCATGGCACACTAAATTACTACAGGATTCTATGAATATAACATTCAACTGAAAACAAATAGGTCAGTCCATTTTTTATGCACCGTCCGATGTACAAAGAACTGGCAGATCACCTTCATCTATCTCCATCCAGTCAGTGTTGACGATCTTCCTCGAAATGGCAGCGACCACCGTCCCAGTCCCCTGCCTGCGCCCTTCCCTTGACCTCACAGCACTGCCCCCGGCCATCCATTCAAGCACTGCCGACCTCCAGATGGGGAGCAAGCAGCTCCTGCGCCCCACACCCCTATGATAGACACCGATGCGCCGCTTCCCCGGCGAACAGGCAGACTAGGTGCTCCACACGCCTAAGCGGGTGCTGCTTCTTTTAATTGTAGTTCAACTGACCCTGAATTGAAATCCAAGTGGGCTACCGACCTCTAGCAAAGGTGAAATAGTAAAGGGAGGAAACCTTGTGCATTTACTATCACGAAGAAGATGCAGGAAGAAGCGCTCAACTAGTTTCTTTCATGGGATGAATACGATGTGAGCAGAGACGTAAGGTTTGCACGAATAAGGGAAGAGGAGTACCTCTTTCTGCTGGCAGTATTGTGTCCTCCTTCTGTTTTTCCAATGATCTTCTTGTGGTTCACTTGAAACGAGAAGTTGTGGAGGACGGTGCAGCCTTGAACGAACCCATGGCCAAGTTGTTGAGTGTGGTGCGGTCACCGTCTGTCGGCGGCAGGGAAGCAGATCCGAGACGGCGAACGACGGCATAGCGGGAACAGCTCCGGTGCGGTGGACGGTTGCGACAGTGGAGCGGCAGCAGTGAGGCGCAGGATGGCGTGGTCGGAGTAGTTCTGGTACTGTGCACGTCGGCGTCGGCGTCGTGGAGGCAGCTCTACCTCGGCTTCAACTGCTAAGACCTTAAGGGCGTTGTGGTTGCGGTTGCGTTGGATGACGACGTCGGGGTACCTGAGGGAGACCTGGACTAAGGGGTCCTCGGACATCCGGCCTGTTATCTATGAGCCAGACTGATGGGCTGTGAAGATCGAAGACCATACTCGTGTCCGGATTGGACTCTGCTTGGCTTGGAAGGCAAGCTTGGCGACCGAAGATTCCTTTTTATGTAACCGACTCCATGTAAACCCTAGATCCCCTCGATGTCTATATAAACCGAAGGGGATAGTCCGAAAAGGAGACCACATATACTCATTACCATATTCATAGGCTAGAATTCTAGGGTTTAGCCATTACGATCTCGTGGTAGATGAACTCTTTTAATACTCATATTCATCAAGATAAATAAAGCATGAAGTAGGGTATTACCTCCATAGAGAGGGCCCGAACCTGGGTAAACATAGTGTCCCCTGTCTCCTGTTACCATCGATCCTAGACGCACAGTTCGGGACCCCCTACCCAAGATCCGCCGGTTTTGACACCGACATTGGTGCTTTCATTGAGAGTTCCACTGTGCTGTCGGTGGAAGGCTCGATGGACACTTCGATCATCAATAATGACACTGTCCAAGGAGGAACCTTCCTCCCCGGACAGATCTTCGTATTCAGTGGCTTCGTACTGCGGGCCAACTCGCTTGGCCATCTGGAGCAGATCGACAGCTACGCCCCTTGCCATCAGGTCAGATTCGGAAGCCTGAATTACGTTGCGGACATCCGTGGATATTTGATCTTCAACGGATACGAGATCGTGGCAACCGCTCCCCATCGCCTCGATGAACATGGCCTAAACTTGTCATCGGACCGCATCCAGGAGATAGCTCCTGTAACAGCTATGGCCTTAAATTCGGAGCAGATCAAATCGCCCGAACACGGGAAGCTCGACCCCGTCACGAGGGCTACCGATTCCGCGGCGCTGGAGCCGCACGCAGATTCTACTACATATGGTGTCCGCATCAATGGAACCTCGGAGTCGCCTCCGATGTCGAACTTCGAACCCTGCGAGCCGGCGTATACCGAACTCGATCAGTTATCAATCCTCAAGTTCAGCGTCGCATATGTCTTCCAACACTCGCCCATGGGTGACATGGTAAACTCTCTAAAAAAACCTATCACTGGCAAGCGACCCATCGTCGAACTATGTTCGGTTCGAACTCTCTGTGGACGATGGAGAGTTTTGTTTCCCACCCGACGCCCACTTCGTAGCCACTGTTGAAGACCTAACCAACATGCCCGCCCCTGCCCCAAAAACATCGACGGTTTGGACGACGATGAGGGAAAGGCCAGAGCTCATTACCCATTCGACACGAGAAGACCACTTCCTGGTGTGACATGTGTATGAAAGACACACCTCATGACGCTCTCGAGGATGACAAGAAGGATACAGTCGAGAACAAACTGCCTGGTACACAGCCCGGAAACTGGCACCCTAGGCCACATCGCCCAAGAGAACACACTGCCAACACCAGAGAAGACGACACCTCGGACAACAAAGACGCTGCTGAGGTAGAATCCGAGCAGGATGAACAGGAAGGCAGGTAGGACAGCTCTGATGAACGGACCACATACGGGGACTCGGAGGACAGCAATTATCTCCCACCCTGCGAGGAAGAGGAGATCCTCGAGACGAAGACTTTATCATACCCAAGGAACCTCCCGAGCTGGAGCGCTTTAAACGCCAGCTTATAGCCACTGCAAGGAGCCTAAGAAAGAAGCAGCTGCAGCTTCAAGAAAGCCAAGATTTGCTCAATGATAGATGGACTGAGATCTTGGCCACCGAAGAACACGGCCTTAGCAGCCCAGTCAAAAGCGACCAAAAGAATAGGTGGCCCTCTCAATACGATGGCAGGGCGATGGAGCCCACACCACCATCGAATAACGCAACAGGCATACCACAGTTCGGTCCAGTCAAAGCAGCAGCCCAAGCAGAGCACTATACCATCCCATCTGGCCATGAAAACAAAACAGCTCGGAGGAATACCCGCGATATCAACCAATACACTGAGGGGAGAGCAGGA
The DNA here is from genome assembly GCF_003073215.2 of Triticum urartu. Taxonomy (NCBI): domain Eukaryota; kingdom Viridiplantae; phylum Streptophyta; class Magnoliopsida; order Poales; family Poaceae; genus Triticum; species Triticum urartu. The sequence goes on along the minus strand of NC_053027.1, from coordinate 525,724,822 downwards.
CGTACACGATCGACATACAGATCACGAAGATATTTCTCGACCGACGATGATGGTCGCCTATTCGGACGCTATAAAGCCGACCATGCCCGGGTCGTACACCGTAAACGGAACCCGCCGGAGGTGCCTCATAGTGTGGCCCAACATAGAGGGCCACACACCCTCTCTGCTTCACTAACGAAGTAATGGAGCATGAATTCCCAGACGGGTTTAAACCCATCAACATCGAATCATACGATGGAACAACAGATCCCGCAGTATGCATCGAGGATTACCTCCTTCATATTCACATAGCCCATGGAGACGACCTCCATGCCATCAAATACCTACCTCTCAAGCTTAAAGGGCCAGCTCAGTACTGGCTAAACAGTTTGCCAGAAAGTTCCATTGGCAACTAGGAAGATTTGGAAGACGCCTTTCGAGGCAATTTCCAGGGAACATATGTCTGGCCATTATACGCTGATGACTTAAGTCACATTGTCCAGGAGCCCGGCGAGTCAGCCATGGAGCTCTGGACCAGGTTCTTAGTCAAAAAGAACCAAATTGTTGACTGTCCGGATGCAGAACCCCTTGCAACCTTCAGACACAGCGTCCGGGACGAATGGCTAGCGCGTCACCTCGGCCAGGAAGGACCGAAATCCATGACAGCCCTTACCGCTCTAATGACTCGCTTCTGTGTGGGAGAAGACAACTGTCTGGCTCGTAAAAACAACGAAGCCAGCAGCCCGGGCACCTCCGAAATCCGAGATGGCAACGGCAAGCCATGACGAACCGAATACAACAGCCGTAGTAATATACACGACACAGCGGTGAATGCCGGATTTCACAATCCGAAGCCCGGTCAACGGAAGAAGCCACTAAAGGCAAACCAGGATGGACCATCCACCCTCGACAGGATATTGGACCGACCTTGTCAGATTCACAGTTAACCTGACATGTCAGCTAATCATACCAACCGAAACTGTTGGGTCTTCAAGCAGGCAGGCAAGCTTAATGCTGATCATAAGGGGAGGAGGCCACCAGACGATAAAGACGATGGATCGACTCGCCAGCAGAACGCCAGGGGCCAGAAACAGTTTCCCTCCGATGTTCGACTACTCCGGGAACGCGAATAGCAGTCCGTCTTCCGCCACCCACGTAATGTACTGGCATAGTTTGCACCACGCGCACATCACTACACACTCAAGATACCATGGGCATCGGCGGAAGCATAATACGGACACCCTGCACACATTCCCGTAACATTTTCTATCTGCTTACTTTATTTTTTATGTATCATCCCTAAATAACAGGTGACCAGCCAGACAGCATGTACAACGGACTCTATCGGAGTCTGGATCCATAGCTCACCTAAGGGGCTACTTCCATTAAGGATTCCCCTCCCCGAGGACGGGCAACGCAGACGTGTGACAGGAGGTCCAAAAATAACTTTTTGTGGACCACACTCTTTATTCCGAGCCTGTACTATGCCCTCTTTCCTCTGGTCCCGACCCCGTGCATATAAAATAGTCGGGTTCGTGGTCTTTTCATTATTATTATTATTAATATATATATATATATAAATTTATCATTGGCACATCGCTCTATTCTCAGTAAGTCTCATCCGAACTGATCTTCCATACTCTTTTAAGCACAGCCTTAACGGCTGCTCTGCAGATACACCTCGGAATACCCTGCCAGGGGCTCGACATGGGAACGAATGAGCTGCTAGTAAAAGTACGAACAGCTCTGTAGCATACTTCGGCGTCGCAAGTTTGGCCTTATATGCATCACCTCCGAATCATTATCTTGGGTCAATAGTTGGGTTGCCCGGCTCCTGTGTTTGCTACCCTACATTCCACCCTATCGGCTAGGGTAGTAAAGGGAGAACTACTGCGATTGTGCCATGGCCTAGACCGGATGAGCACCTCAGTAGAGAAAGCCGAAAACTGACTATCATGATGTGGCGAGAGCTGGTCAACCACTTGACAAATTGTTGAAATCCTTAGCGATTCTCCGTGTAACACGAAGGATCTTTTTCAGATCAGATATGCAAGGCACCACATGCCGCATACACACCAGGGGCTATGTCGTAGCCCCACCATAAAACTCCTATGGTTAGGTGGAAGTGTTAATTCCCTATCGTCCGATTGCCTGGTTTGCCGCATTATCACCTCCTTCATGGACCAAGACGTTGGATAAAGAGTGATTAAACGCTTTTCCAACACCCCTGTACTTTCTACGAGGGGGCTGAAGCCGATGACTGGAAAACTTTCAGATTATATTCAAACAACCACACAGGAGGAATTCAAGCTTTCGAGCAAAACACAAATAGATTAACTATAAAGTTGTCTTTTACAATCATCATACACCTCACTCGGACATTATATTTTTCGAACATTGACCCTCTATCAAGCGGGCGGCCTCCAGGACGTCTTCAAAGTAACTCTCCGGTTTCGAATGGTCCCTGCCCCCGGGTGGACCCTTCGTAGCAACGTCGACGACCTTTGTCTTTTCCTAAAAAGTCTTGACTCGGGAAAGGGCCATCCGTGAACCTTTAATGCATGCTGATCGCTTTGCAGCATTGATTCACGGCACCACGTCGACAAACTTCTGCACCAAACCGAAATAACTACTCGACGCAGGCTCAGCTGGCCACAGCCGGATTATAACATCCTTCATGGCATCGCTAGATACCCTATGAAGTTCGGCCCATTGGGACATCTGCTCATTAAACAGTAGCAGGTGCTTAGACGCATCAAACTGTGACCACAAAAGCTTCTCCGTCGCATATCCAGCTCGCGCTTGGTAATACCGCGCTGCATCGGAAGAACTCTTCGGTAAGTCCAAATACTCGTCCGGAGAACTCCACACTTGGTTCAGCTGAGCATAGTCCGGGATCGTGGACATCGTGGACATCACAAAGTTGCATCGCTACAAATAGTATACAAGTTCAACCGACACATATCATCATCATCGGCATCATAAATCACTAGAAGTTCCATCCTTCCATATCATCGAGGATGGACCCTAGCTTCTTGAACGGCGTGAGGTCTAGACGTTGCATGCCTATGCGAGTTCGGACGTCAGCTCGCGATATAGGGCCGTGGTGGAACATCCCCTTCTCATCGACGACTTCTTTCATGATGATCGTTGCAATGTCGCTTTGGATGCGAAAGAAGTCATCTCTAAGTTTATAATCCGCTTCTCCATGAGATTCTAGCCACTTGTGGATATGATCATCATTTCTGCTTCTCGTGCGAAGCTTTTGGTGATCCGTGTTGAACTGAATCATGAGATGGAGGATGTAGAATCCATCCTTCTTGCTTGGTTTTGGGACTTGGATGCAGGAGAAGTTAGTTTTATGCGCGAAACCCATCTTCTTGTTCCTTTGTTTCCTGATCTGCATGTGGTCACCTCAAAAGCTGAAGCCTTGGAGAGCATCATCTAGAATAATCATTATGTGGGTGTAGTCTTTTTTCTCGTAGTCTCTGGAAGGGTCAAAATACACGGCGTGGGAGACTTGCGGATAAAGAACGATAAGGATGGCACGCCCGTTGCTGCGGGGAAAAGACACCTCAAATTATTCCCCATAGAGAGAGAAGGAATGATTGAAATGTATGAAAGGGTTGTTCGAAACTGACTTACTTTGGATGATAAGGCACAAGGACAATTTCGGCATGACCTTTGCTAAAAAATGGACATATCGAGCGCCTGAAATTCACTGGAACGGAAATGAATCAACATTCCAGCGTAACATAGGCAACTCGGATCATTTACCAAAACATGACATGTCCAAAACATGACATATCCACATATCACATGTCCAGTTCAAATTTGCATATAATTTCAGCAAATTTTGAAACCTATCTAAATTCATAACTAAATAGATAACCTAATTAACATAACTAAAACATAAGTAAATTAACCCTAGCTAGCAGAGAGAGAGGGGGGTGGTTTACAGAGGGTGCAGGGCGAGGAGGCAGGCCCGACGACGGCCGAGGTTGGGAGGGGAGGAAGCAGAGGAGGGAGGCGAGGGCCGACGGGTCGGGGGCGAGCGCCGGCGCCGGGGGCGAGCGCGCCTGGGTTGGGGGCGGCGGGGTCGGGGGCGAGCGCGCCGGGGTCGGGGGCGGCGGGGTCGAGGGCGAGCGCGCCGGGGTCGGGGGCGGCGGGGTCGGGGGCGGGCGCGGCAGTGTAACGGGGCCGAGGAAGAGAGAGTGGGGATTTGGGGGAAAAGAGGCGGGATGAATCAGGGAGAGGGAGAATTTTGGGTTAAGTGGACGTAGCAGTAGCGCGTTTTCACAAAACGCGCTACTCCTATTACGAGCAGCTATAGCGATTTTCTGCAGAAACCGCTACTGCTACCTTGACTAGCTGTAGCTCCTTTTCACTAAAGCGCTACTGCTATAACCAGTTTCCCTTTTTTCTAACGTGTGGCTGATCAAGAGGGCACACGATCTTCTTGGCCTCATCAACACTACTAGGACATAGATTACCCTCGGGAAGAACATCCTTTAGGTACTTGAGATGCTCATCGAGGCTAGTGTTGGTCCATTTGTTTTTAGCCTTCGTCTTCAGCACTTGGAGCGTGAAACTCAAGCGGGTCACCTCAGGATTGCAACCATCATACAATGGAGTGTTCGAGTCTACCACCAGTTGCTCCAGCTTAGCCTCCTCTCTAGAAGCAGCTCTCTCAGTACTCGTCTCCTTGCGAAGCAATGCTTGAACATGAGGGTCCCGCACGATTGAACTTAGTACCGACGAACTCTGCTGCGTGGAGTCCATGTCGTTCTCTCGGCCGCCATGTCCGGCCCCTTCTCCGCCGCCATGTCCGGCCTCTTCCCCGCCGCCATTATCGATCATCTCTTTGTCTTGCCCCGTGTCATCATTGCCTGCCCCGTCGGCATCCTCAACATCGTCATCCTCATCTTCAGTTATCCACCGAGTATAGCCATCCATGAAACCAGTCATGAGCAGGTGCGCTCCGACACGACCATCGACATGGGGGTCAAGCCAAACTATTACTTTGCATTTTCGACGCGGACATAAAACCTCTGTCAGGTTATTTTCCTTCATGTCCTGCACCACCGACCGCAACCACCTGTCCACCATCGTTCCACTGACCATCGTCAACTCTGCACGGTAATAATAAACAAATTGATTATAAAAATGCGTGCATTCATCAAAGTCATACAAAAATTCGGCATGACCTTCCTTAAAAATAGGACATATATAGATCTAGAGTTTGCCCGGAATTCGCCGAAATGGAAATAAATCGACATTTCGGCAAAACATAGGCAACTCAAATGCACAATTTGGCGTCAACTCATGCCACACACACAATTTCCATAAAAATATCACACACACATGCATAAACATATTTCCATTTTGCAAAAGCATGAAATATTAATCACACCTCTATCTCGACAAAACGGTGGAGATGATGATGTAGGGAGGTCAAAAGTGCACAAAGCTCTTCTTGACAAAGAAAGATCTAGTTAGGGGGCAAATAGGTCACTTAACTAAATGCTACATCTACCTAGCTAGCTAATTTGGGAGGAGACAACTTCAACTAGTGGAGGGGAGGAAAAAGAGAAAGGAGATGAATTAATGGAGGTGGTGTAGTTAAAGCTAGGAGTAATGAAGAGAGAGAAAGGTAGGTAGAAGAGGGAGAGTAATGGGGGGAGAAGTATTGAGGAAGAAGAACAGTGAGAGAGGGAGGATGTGGGAGGTAGGGGAAAGGGAGGAGAGGAGATGGGGAGGGGGAGGTGGAAAAGGTGGTGGGTTCTGCATCTTAGCAGTAGCGCGGGAGAGAAAGCGCGCTGCTACTAAGAGCGTAGCAACAGCGCGCTTTCCTGTCACGCGCTACTGCTAAACGGGCCAACCCTGTGCACAATTTTAAAATTAGCAGCAGCGAGGTGACAAAAAAGCATGCTGCTACTATGGCATTAGCAGCAGCGGGCTCCCTGGCGCCGTGCTACTGGTAAACTTACACTGGTAGAAAAAGGGCCTTTAGTCCCGGTTTGTAAGGGCCTTTAGTCCCGGTTCTGGAACCGGGACTAAAGGGTCGGTACTAATGCCCTGACCCTTTAGTCCCGGTTCAATCCAGAACCGGGACTAAAGGCCCTCCACGTGGCCGGTCCACCTTTAGTCCCGGTTGGTAACACCAACCGGTACTAAAGGAAATTTTCTAATTTTTTTTTGAATTTTTTTTTATTTTCAAATTTCTGAATTATTTTAACCTCTAATCTCTAATCACCCCTCATCACTGCTCAATTTAATCTCTAATCACCCCTCATCATTCCAAATTATCTAACTTCCCGAACGGTCACCCATCCTCTCACTACTCCAGCCTGAGCACGCTTAACTTCCGGGTTCTATTCTCCCTCATTTCCAAGTCTGCACTTGTTGTTTTCCTGACAATAGTAAGATGTCAATCCTATTAACCCTCAGGAATTTAGCTTGAGCATGAAGTCACATATTTCACTGTTTGAGTTTAAAACTATTGTTCTAAAAAACAATAATTTTTTAGTAACACTAATATTTATTGAATAAGTAGTTTGACCATTGTTTGACCACAGTTTGACCATAGTTTGACCATAGTTTGACCAGATTTGACCAAAATTCAAAAAAGGTGAAATAATTATTTAATAACACTAATATTCTTGAATAATTATTTAGTAACACTAATACTTCTTGAATAAGTAGTTTGACCATAGTTTGACCAGATTTACTGAAAATTTAAAAAAACTGAAATTTCAGCATAACTTTTTTTCCTTTTGGAATTTGAGGATTCTACAAATTTGCAAACAGGCCATAGGCCGTCTCCATCGAATGTAACTTTTCGAGAAGATGATTTTTCATATAAAAAACTTTTTAATCCGAGTTCGTATGCAAAAGTTATGCCCATTTTACAAATTCCAGAGAGATTTTGTAAATAAAGTCGAAATTCATATTTGTAAATTTTCCCAACAACTAGACCACATATCACATGGAAAACTTATTTTATTTTCTTTTTATTGACATTTCCATCATTTTCTTTTGTTTTTTCTAAAACAGAAAAGGCGGTCCACGGGGGGGGGGGGGGGGGGGGGGGGGGGGGGAGTTTGAAAATGGGACCTTTAGTACCGATTCGTGCCATGAACCGGTACTAATGCCTCAAAGCCCATTAGTTCCGGTTGGTGCCACCAACCGGGACTAATGGGCATCGCACCCTTTAGTCCCCGTTCGTGGCACGAACCGGGACTAAAGGGCCCAGGTGAACCGGGACTAATGCCTTAGCCGCACGAACCGGGATAAATGCACCCATTGGTCCCGGTTCTGGACTAAACCGGGACTAATGGGCTTACCCGGCCTGGACCAAAGCCCCCTTTTCTACTAGTGTTATGTCGCTGTGTACTGTCGGTGGATTTTTGTAGCAGCGCGGTTTAAGCGTCACGCGCTACTGCTAAGTTTGCACCAGTAGCGAGCTTTCCGTAGCCGCGCTGCTACTACTTAGCAGCAGCGCCTGTTTTTATGCCGCGCTGCTGCTAAGATTCTGTGTATAAGGTTTTCCCTAGTAGTGGCACCCCGAGACGTGGGGTGGCTCACTAGCTGACGGTTGCAAATAGCAACCGGGCAGGCATGATGTGATGTCATAAACAATTGTCAACAAGTTGAGATCATGGGATATTATACTCTCTACACACAGGTCTGGATATACTTACTTCACCCAAAGACTATTCTCGAGTTCAGAAGGAGGGAAATCGCCTTGCAATGCCGAAGACAACACTACTAGGGAAAAGGCTAGCAGCAGCGCGAGTTTTGGGCTCACTAGTAGCGCGGGTAGGCGCGCTACTAATAAGGCGCTACAGCTATTGCTTAGCAGTAACGCGTGCCCGCACGCGCTACTGCTAGGGCAAATAGCTACAGCATTTGTTCCCTCCCGCGCTACTGCTAATGTAACTACTGGCAGCGTGTTTTCTCGCCATCGCTACTAGTATTCTATTTTATTTTTTATTTTTAGTGTATTTATGCGCCATAGGACAAATATTGGTACAATACCAGTTATGAGGTTTACATCATTATGTCCATAACAGTGTGTCAAATGAAGGTGGATTAGGTTCAAGTGGAGGCAATATGTGGTGCATGTCAAAAGTATACTACTAATCCAAACTTGATCTAGTTTGGACTAGTAGTACTTTTGATGTGCACCACATGTTGCCTCCACTTGAATTTCATCCGCCAGCACAAGCTATTTAATCATCATCATAGTCAATACCACCAACAGTATTTATTTAATCACCACTAACACTAGCTAATAATAATCATCATAGTCATTACCACCAACACTAGCTATTTTATCATCATAGTAATAGTGTAGCACATCATCATCCTCAAACTCATTTCTAGCTAGCTAATCACTCCTGCTGCTCTCTCTTAGGTAAAATAACATAAAACATGTGTAGCTCTCCTCCTTGATCAAGCTGGAGCATGCAGATGAACCTCTCTCCCCCTAGTACTTCTCTGCGCTTCTCCATCACACATTTGGTCCAGTCTTGCACTATTAAGCATCTGTCGCTAATCTTGAAAGCACTAAAGTAATCTGTAGGATATCTTGGCCGTAAGCTAATAATACTCATGGTACCTTTAGTCTCGATCCCATAAGGCACAACATTCATCGGGAGTCCCTGTTGAAGAACATCGTATGGTAACATACTTAGCAATGAAGTTTAGCTTCAAAAATAATGTATGGAAAAGATGCACTGAGGACAAATAGTAAAAATCTTACCATCCTTCCTAAATAGATGTGACCGTAGTTCATTACGAACACTATTGGTCACACGTTTTTAGTACTAACATTTCTAAATGCAGGAAGAAAATTTGTCTTGACAGTATCAAGATCCTCAAGCCATGAAACATAATGACTTAGCTCCTCGCAGTTGAGTTCAGCCTCGGGACAGTAGTAGGTCCTGTTTACCAAGCCCTGGACATGTTTGCTTGCACCAAAATAAGCTGACAATACAAATTAGTTGTCAACCATTTTTGAATAAACAATACCGAAGACATAAATATGGTTGAGAAACTTACATAATGGTATAACTAGAGGAGTCTGCACATCGACCCAGATGTCGGTATTACCTTCAATATCATCTTCTGGACGAATATCAAAGGTGATAACCATATCAGGCTCAAATGCATAAGTCTTGCATAGTGCTCGCCATGTTTTGCATCCAAAATAGGTGTAGTCGTCTGAATTGTATAATTTTGCGTGGAAAATATAACCACGCTCGGTCTTCAAGTAAACTTTCTTTACCTCCATAGTATGACTGAAACCTATCTTACCGAATACAAAAACTCTTGCATGGTAGGGGATACGCTAGTACAATAGTAAAAAAATATAAGTTGAAGCAAATGAAGCAGATGTCATGCTTAATTACGAAAAAAGACTTGTCGTTGTGACTTACTGTATCCACTTAGAAGTTCTCGTCCAGCTTGATGCTGAAGCGCCTATCATCATCTAGGAAGATTCCGTCGCACAGGCTGCGCTCGTCTTTGCAGTATTTGCAAATACTGAAATCCTTTTCGTCATCAGACATTTCCTATGTTCATAGTTAAAACATTAATTGAAAATCGATCGAAGACAACTACCAGGATACTCAACACACAAATCCGGGGCACTCGATATTTCCTACATATTCTGGCACAAGTCATGCCAAAATTCACGGAAAAATCTGGCATGACCTTTGCTAAAATAGGACATATCGAGCGCCTGAAATTTGCCGGAACGGAAATGAATCAACACTCCGGCAAAACATAGGACACTCGGAGGTGTAACCTGCAAACATGACCGGCCACTTGGATATTGAGCAACACAAGATATACATTTCAAAATATCTTATAGGACTCAAATTAGCATGCATTCAATAAGCAAAAGTAAATCATCTCATGCGTCCGTACATCGTCGAATATTATCACTAATACATCCCAAATAGTGTCATACATATAACATCACTAATACAACTAAAACCCTAGCACACGACGGGTATCGGCGCGGGCGGTGGACACCCACAGAGAAGGAACCATCATGGGATCGTAGCTCCAATGAGATCCGTGGAGAACCTGCTAGGTATTGGAGAACCTGTGCTCCAATGCAAACAAGTAGCGACGGACGTGCGCGTCCTCCTCACTACACGGTGACGCACCACCTTCGCGGAGTCCTCGAGCCTCTGGACCGTCACTGGCCCACGGGACCGCCACCAAAGAAGGTTTGGGTCAATGACAGGCTGGCTCCTCACCAACCTGCGCTCCCCGGTAGGTAGCGCCTCCCAGTACCACCCCGGTGGAGCCCAGTCCCGGACATGGCCCATCTGGTCAAGCATGTGTCGTCCTCCGCCGACTCGACGACGAGGATGCGGGATAGGCATCGTCCACGTCAATGCGAGAAAAATTGCTTTAACTAAAAAAATAACAACAAGTTCTTACTAACGAGTTATATTAATTCAATTAGTTCTTACTAAAAATGAACTTACTATAGATAAAAATAAACTAATACCTAATTAGTACCTAGTTCTTACTAACTAATTAGTACCTAGGAACTACTGCCCTAATTACCATATAAGTAATTAACTAACTAGCACTAAAAATAGCCTAGGGTTCATACTAACTAGCACTAAATAGCTAGGGTTCATACTAAGCAGAGAAGAGGGATTGGAAGGGGAGAGTTCTTATAGAGGGCGGGGAGAGAGATGGGGTCGGGGGAGATGGCGGCACTGAGGCGCGGCGAGGCGGGGTCGGGGGAGACGGCGGCGAGGCGGGGTCGGGGGAGACGGTGGCGAGGCGGAGGCGAGGCTGGGTCAGGGAGACGGTGGCGAGGCGGAGGCGAGGTAGGGGCGGGGGAGACGGCGGCGAGGCGGAGGCGACGAGGAATAGTAGAGGAGAATTGGGGGAGGAAGCAGAGGAGAGGGAATCAGGCCACGCGGGGGGTTAGATGAAAATAGCTTTAACAGTAGCGTGGGGAGGCAAAACGCGTTGCTGCTAAAATCCATAGTAGTAGTGCTGTTCGTAGAAGGGCGCTACTACTATACCTAGCACGTCGGGAATGGTGTGGCAATTATAGTAGTAGTGCGTTCTGTTCCTGCCGTGCTACTGCTAAGCGGGTAACAGTAGCGCCGTATTAGCAGACGCGCTACTACTAAGTAGCAGTAGCGCCTCATTTTAACAAGCGCTACTGGTAACATTCCGTGTATAAGGTTTTCCCTAGTAGTGCAAATCTGCGCGCCGGACTCCTCGTCATTGAAGCCAGGTTCAGGGGCTACTGAGGGAGTCCTGGACTAAGGGGTCCTCAGACGTCTGGCATGTTATCTATGGGCCGGACTAAGGGGTCCACCAAACATTAGTCTCGCACGGTTTCGGGTGACTAGAGGCCTATTTCGCGCTTTGTTCAATATTTGGGAGGAGAAGCATTAACTTTTTCGGTTCTCTTGAATTGAACATTCAGGACTTGTCAAACTTCACAAATCTTTACTCTTGAAAATCCTAAATCTATGATTATTTTGGAATGGAGGTGGTACATTTAAATATACATTGTACACGAGTATATATTAAAAAATAAGCAACTTACCTCACTTCATGCATGGTTCCAGATATAATCTCCTTGGTTGCAAAAAAACGTTAGACATGCGTATGAATATATATAGCATGTTCAAACGGACAACAAAGATTGATGCCCCCTTTTACATCTGATTTACAAATGCCATTATCTCGGGTTCAAATAGATGAATGCACTTCCTATGAATTCGAATCTTCGAGACCCTCTTTATGTTGAATTCGACATGTATTCTATTTCGTAGCTAGCAATTTGGAATGTATCCATGCAAGTGACAAATGTATAAAGTGCTTCACACTAACAACATGGAGTGCACTAATTAATGTTTATATATGAATTGCAAAAGCGTCATTGCTTGTATTTCAAACCACTCTCACTCTATGGATCGATAATATGAAATAAACACATGCACATGCTTGAATTCAATAGAGTATGGGTGTCTAATAGACCGATTTTCGTCCATACGCAATTTGCAAAATTCATGATCTCATCCAAAAATAATAATGCCATTTAAATTTAAATTTAATGCGCAGAACCGCCTTTTACACGTAGATGCACTATGCATCGGCCCGTTCTCACAAACGCGCTATATATCTCTCTATCTACCGCATTAGTGCACACACTTTATATGCATCGGTATTTGTCTTTTCACACATGCTCACAATCTCTCTCGGGGTGTCGGTTAGTCTCACACACATGCTCTCTCTGTATCTCTCTCTCTCTCTCTTTCTGACTACTATGTACCACTCTTTTCACTAATCTTAGTTGGAAAACACTATTTCTCTCACATGCATATATATACACACACACGGTCTCTACTAGCCCTCTATACCCCCCCCACACACATATACATATATATGTATATATATACATATATATGTATATATATATGTGTGTGTATGTGTGTGACACACACATATATATATATATACATATATATGTATATATATATATGTGTGTGTGTGTGCCTACGTGTCTCCCGCACGCACATTATCTTTAGGCCTCTCTCGCACAGATTGCCCCCAGACACACCTCTCTCTTAGTAGTTGGCAGATATGATTCCATCATATCATTCGGTAGGATATCCCTGACTGTTAGGCTATGGTAATATGAGGCAAAGTTTACCCTAGTTCGGACCCTTGCAGTTGAGGAAAAAGCCTACTCCTGGTACTGTATATTAGTGATAGGGGTGTGTACAAAGTACACGTGAATACCAGGCATTGTGCGTGTGTGTATACTATCAACGAACTAGCCCCCAAGATTCTATAACATACTGGGGGCCTAGGGTTACAAATCATATATAGTCGGCTTATCACCAGTGGGGATAGAGTCCTCCATGACTCTGGTAGCTAGCTTCGTGTTGTACGCCGAGTCCTCCACATGGGTCTTCATATAACGTCTCGATCCAACCTATGTGGCGTAGGATGGAACCGACCCATGAGTCCTCATGTTGACCCACCACAACTAGAAATGATGTGCCCACCACACCACACACGCAATCGGCCACTAAGAAAATAAGCATATACAATAGTACAATGTTATACATGAAAGTTAATTGCATGGTGCATCCAAAAATATTTGTTCTGCATTGTGAATGTTTATATATTCTCCTAAAATATTAGTCACGGGAAAGAGAAACGAAGGGCATATCTCTCCTTGTCTCCACCGGACATCCCCTCTTTATACACCACTTTCACGTACGCACACAAACTATCTCTCGGCCCTCTAAAAGTATGCATGCCCATGACACATTCACGCATGATGGTCACTGTATTTCAAGCTAAAGAACTATACGGTCACTAGAGTTTAGAATATGCTCATTACGGTCACCGTATACATTCTCGTGGTGATCATACGTTATCTAGCTCACGATAAGTCTCCGTAGTTTCTTGATGACACTGACGGACTTTGCATTTGATGCGTGGTCCGTATTTTGTTGACGACACTTACGGTCATTGTATTTGAAGCGAAAGCACGATATGGTCACTGGACTTCAGAATAAGCTCATCACGGTCACCACATACATTGTCGTGCTAACCAACATGTGGTTGGATGGTTAGGAGGACAGTGGTTTCTCGAGCCCACCAGGGTTAAAGTCCCGGTGCTCGCATTTATCCTGGGTTAATTTCAGTATTTTCCGGCGATGTGCGTTCAGTGGGAGGAGACGTTCCACTCGACTACGAGGCACCTATGGTGACTTCGTAAAATCTCAAGATCATATGCTGGCTCACTCTCTCGAAGGTGCTCATAGGGGTAGGGTGTGCGTGTGTGTGCGCTTATAGCGGTGAGTGCTTGCGCGTATATATGAGCCCTTGCGTCTGTACCGTGTTAAAAAATACATGTCATGATTATACGGTCACTGGCTCACCCGTACAACTCCGTATTTTGTTGATGACACAATCAATTGACCAGTCAAACATTCCACGTGGCGCAACTAGTGTTGCACCATCGGGGCGCGTAACCGTGGGGCCCACCTGTCAGCCCGTATATGAAAGAAAGAAATGGTAGTTTGAGTCTGTACTGTGTTAATAAAATACATTTTAGGGTGATCATACGGTCACTGGCTCACCATACAGCTCCGTAATTTGTTGATGACACGATCAATTGACCAGTCAAACGGTCCACATTCAGCAGCGCACATTACCATAGGGCCCACCCGTCAGCGCGTATATGAAGGACAGAAATGGTAATAAATTAGTGGTTGGTGGGTACTCGAAGTCGTGAGACCTCTGGTTGGCAGTCGCCGGCGGTGGGGGCGTTGATTGGGCGGTGGGGTGGGGATCGCCGGAGAAAAAGCTCGGCGGGGGGGGGGGCCTAGGGGGATGGCCGGTGCGGCGGCGGACCGGCGGTGGGGAGTGGTTTCGGGGCGGGCAGGGCGGCATCGCGAAGCGGGCCGGCCGCGGGCGGCGAGGGCCGGCGGTTCGGCCGGTGGTGGCTGGCGGCTCAGGGGGGTGAAGTTTGATGATAAACTGCAGGCCCTTGATTTCGTATCCAACGGCTGGAAAATCTAATGACCAGAGATGAAAAAGTCAGTCGACTGACGTGTAGCCTCACCCCGCACGTACACATGCACGCACGCAAGACATGCACGCATGCAGGCGTGCAACACTAATATGTACACATAACGAACACACACACACGCATGCAGGCATGCAACATTGACATGTACACATGCACTCACGAACACATGCACATACGCACACATCCATTCATCACTGAAACGTACCCTTGCATGCACGCAACACTCGCACGCCTGCATGCACACATCACACGACGCAAGACAAACGCTCAACCTATACGTGCATGCACCCTTTGTTAAGGACATGGATTGTTACGGGTACTAATCAATCTTATCTATGATAAGCAGAACATTGATGTTTGCAGCGGTCTTTATGAATCACAACGTATCAAATGGGCTATCAACGTAGTAGGCTTATCTACATGAAAACGATGATGTCACACTCAATGAACAATCATCGGTTTATGAAATGCCCGCTTCTGACCGCCTTGGCCCACCAAAGGTTCCTCTGCAGTGCGCTGCCTGCGTTGGGTCACTAACATGCAGGTTATGTACCCAACGAGCCCACACGCCAGTGGAAGAACGGCGCGGTGTCCTACGTCAGAGTCGAGGGCGCCACTCGCTGCACGCCCGACTGAACACGCCTCCTTGCCGCATTCAAACGCCTCCATGAAACCCGCCTGTGTGGAAGCCGAGAAACCCACTCTGGACACACGTCCGTTCATAACCGGGCCGACATTAAACGCAATGCCGGCCGAGCTCCTCCCATCCGCCGTCTATTTAATCTCCTATTTAAACGAGGCCAAATGCCAGCCAAGAATCGCACACCTCCGCCGCTCCCCTATCTCCTCCTTCACCATTTTGTCCACTCTTACAATGGCTTACGAAGAGTAGTTATTCCGCACAAGCCATTTTTCTAGGTTTGTATCTCTCACACACACCCACGTAGGTGGGGGACGTGCACGAAGAGAAGAGGTGCACGCATGGCGCACGTACTCCTGTCTATTTCCCAACCACACCCGCGCGGGTACACGGTGGAACTCATTTCTGTACGAAAAGGCAGCCCACGTGGTAATTTGACCGTGTACTGGTTGTCCACTTGGTGGAGGGAGGATCGTCTACCACGGGTGAACGAACAAATTGCGACCTGACGCGTTATGTTAAAAAAGAGGCAAACCATGTGGGGCCTACCTTAGAGGCAAGTATCTATACTCTGGAGTACTTTTGATGTGTCTCGTCAACTCACAGAACGAGGAGAAGCTTGCTTAGTACGCCGTCTCTCCCGCCCATGGGCGCTGTGGCTCGCAGGATGATGTGAAGCTTGCTTACTAGTAGTACTATTGTACGCCTTACGCCCACTCCCTCGCCCACGTGCGCGGTGGCTCGCAGGACGAGAAGAAAATTTTACTACTCCCTCCGTTTATTCCTCGTCCCTACTACCTTGGTTAGAGAGATTATCATATTGTTTGGAATATATATGTTCTCTAGTACTCCCTCCATTTACTTATACAAGGACACTATAAAAAAAATACATTTTGCATCTATACAAGGCCACAAATAGTAATCGAGACAACAGTTACTACTCCCTCCTTTCCAGTTTATGGCTTAATTTCAAAATCTCTCCAACCAAGGTAGACGGTGAGTGGTTGAATTAATTTCGTACTCCTAGTTTGCACAAGTAATTAGTATGCTCGTTTTTCTCAAGAAGTTATGTTTACCGAGGCATTAATTAGAACGAATGCATGAATGACCACTAAATTTCCATGAACTTCTACATGCATTGATGAGTTTTCTCTTGACACTGCTTAGATCGGGTGATCTGACGCACCTCAAAATCCAACATGTGATGGTACTACTACTAGTAGTAGAATTGAGACTTGTAAAACGGAAAAACAAATATTTTTTAGATGAGCCCTATAAACCCTAGTGGGTACGTACTTCGTAAAATAAGATTTCCCAAAACTAAGTCGCTCAACCTTTATTTTCTTGTTTCCCTTGCTACCTCCTTCCCTCGAACAGACTATGCCAAACTCCCCTGCCTGCCACGTGGGAAAAGA
Organism: Triticum urartu; assembly: GCF_003073215.2. Lineage (NCBI taxonomy): Eukaryota > Viridiplantae > Streptophyta > Magnoliopsida > Poales > Poaceae > Triticum > Triticum urartu. Next base: position 525,708,183 of record NC_053027.1, on the reverse strand, counting down.
CCCACCCTCGCCTTTTTTTAGTCCGGGTTTGTATCGATGGATCGCGCGAAGTAGCAAAAGCCCAAGTCGTGTCTTGTACTCCTCCGTTGACGCTCGCTTTCATGAATTCTGTACTTCCTGTCGCTGACATGTGGGACATACAGCAACTGAGTTGTCAGGACCCCGATTCCAAGTCACATCGATCTAGCCGGTAACACCTCATATCACATTGCGACCTCATGCACGGTATTCCCACGGGTGTCGCCTTACCATGGCCCGGGACCGTTTGCGCCTTTTGGCTCACGTATATGATAGTGTCGCTAGCATCCATATGACAGAGAACCCGGGCCGACATGGCTAGTCGTGAACCCAAAGCGGCGCAGACCTATGGAGACAGCCATACATGAATCACATCGAGCATGTCGGTCATCAGCGAGTGAATCCGGGCTGTAGCACTGGGCTAACAGGACTCCGGGGAACCCGGGCTGTAGCAGGCTAGGCAGGACTCCGGATGTCACCGCGTGACATTTCCCCGAAGGGACAGACATAGGAACGAAGTGAAACACATGCCGTCCAGTCAAGTGTCCTGAGCAGTAGTGCTGGGCTAGCAGGACTCCGGTGAACCGGGCTGTAGCGGACTACTATGGCTCGAGGAATGCTAGACTACATTTCCCCATAAGAAAGGCTACCAAGGATAAACAACTAGATTGTCGGATCCCACTCATACCAAGCATTTCAATCATACACACAATATGCCCGATATGAGTACATACAACATGGCATCACAACAAAACTCTACAACTCAAGTACTTTATTTAATGGCTCCAAAGAGCCATACATAACATGTTCATACAGGTAGGGGTCACATGAGCCAACACTCAAGTCATACAAGCATACAAGCACATGCGGAATCAAATAGTCTGAGTACAGACACTAGAAAGAAAGAAGGCTTCTCGAAGCCTGTCTATCTACATAGGGCCCTCCATGGCCAGGATCACCACCTGGGTGGCTAGTCACTCGTCGACATCAAGGTCTACATAAAACCCATCGGAGGGGGCGGTGTTGTTGTCTGAAAACAGTAATTAAGCAAACATGAGTACAAGTGTACTCAGCAAATCTTACATCCGAACCTACTATACATGCTCACTCTCAAGAAGGTGGTGGCGTTATTGCAGCAAGCCAGCTTTGACTCTTGGCTAAGCTATCCTACGGAACTCCACTAGTAAAATAGTTTTTCGCACACGAGTCCACTAATCACCAACACAATACTCCACCGGGGATCCTCCCTCGTCATCCTACGAGAGGGCCATCCTCGGTACTCACACTTATCTTGAGTCTTTTAGTAGTATCCATTAGCTTGTCTATGAACTGTATAGGCAACCAAGTAGTCCTTTACCGCGGACGCGGCTATTCGAATAGTTTTATACCCTGCAGGGGTGTACTTATTCATACACGCTATCACCACTTACCGCCGTTTACACGACATGTACTCGGCAACCTTCAAGCGGAAGCCCAACGAGGGTGTCGGCCATGGCCAACCTAACACTCAAGCCTCTAGTCCAGGTTTATCGCCTATTCAGGTTCCATCCGCAGGGAGTCCGGCTGAGGTTTCCACATACGGCCCCGAACGATGTGAACAGGGTTCCCGAGACACCAAACCGGTGACTCGGTACACCATGCCACGGTGTATCAACCGCCAACACATAACCTACAAACACCAGAAACTATTTGCAACTCCTGGACAGAGTACTAGGGTGATTAAGAAGCCGAGTGGGTCCATTGGTTTCGGGCCCAATGTATGGTGGTAACTGAATCTTAAATCACACATACAGATCTCAGTTCTTAGGGACGGCCTCAATGAAACAACCCACCATGTACTCCTACATGGCCTCTCATCGATACCTTTACCAAATCATGTTCAACACATCCCTCACATTACCGACATAATCATTTCACTCTAGCCCATCACCCAGATGAACCAAACCTGACACAACTCTAAGCATAGCAGGCATAGCAAGGTAGGAAACACATACATGGCTCAATCAACTCCTATACATGCTAGTGGGTTTCATCTAGTTACTGTGGCAATGACAGGTCATGCAGAGGATAAGGGTTCAACTACCGTAGCACACAGCAGTTTGAATCGCGTTGTCTTAATGCAGTAAACAAGAGTAGAAGCGAGAACATGGGTTTGTATCGGAATGATCAATGGGTTTCTTGCCTGATGTAGTGGTAGTAGGGTACAGCCCTTCAGACGGATACTCGGGGTTATCCTCGGAGGCAGAACCTACCACGAAAGACACACCGAACATAATCAACACATGACGATATGCAACAATATGATGCATGCTATGACATGGAAAAATGAAAGTGTCTTGGCCTAATGCAAGCTAAAATAGAAAGGAATGAACTCATTTGAATCAAAGATTCAAATGTTAGCTCATTTAACATGGCCTTATTAGTGCATTATCTTATTCTGCTTAAACAGCAAAGTTAGCTTGTTTTGTCATGTATGAAACCATTACAGATGGACAGATTGAATTTTTCTGATCATTTTTCATATATAAATTGTTTGATTTGGAGTTATGGTTGATTTTCTATGATTCTTACAAGTTTTGGCTATTTTCTGGAATTTCCTATATAAGAATAATTCTAGTAATTGAATTAATGCGTCAGCATGACATAGGTGTGACGTCAGCGGGTCAACTGGGTCGGCCAGGTCAAACCTGACTGGTGGGCCCTGTCTGTCAGTGGCTCAGCTAATTAACAGGATTAAATTAGTACTAATTAACTATCAGTGGGGCCTGGGCCCACATGTCAGTGACTGAACTAATTAAAATTAGTTAACTCTAATCCTAAACTAATTAGCAGGCCGGCCCACCTGTCATAGGCTTAGGGGGGAGTCAACCTGGGCCCACGCGTCAGTCCACGGTCAAAGGGGGTCAAACTCGCCGGCGTTTAGCCGCCGGCGAGGCCAGACGCGGCGGAGGGCTCGGGTTTTGCACTCCGGCGACCAAAAGGACGGCGGAGACCATCTACGTGATGCGGGGAGTGAGCCGCATCGAGTGGTGGCAGTAGGTGGAGCTGGGGTGGCCGGAGACGACGGCGGCGAGCACGTCCGCGGTGGCTGGAGTTCGGGCGAGGTTGAACTAGTCGCTAGCAGGCACGTCGAGGGGCGTGCGGGGGTGCTACGGGCTCCTGCGAGTGCGTTGAAGACGAAGGCGTGCTCGGTTGCGACCCAACGTGGCTGTGGCCACGATGGCGACGTGCGGTGGCGGCGGCGAGCTTCGGCTCCGATGTCCATGGGGGTTAGAGGGTGCAGACGAGCGCGGGGAGAGGGGGAAACGTGTCAGTAGCTCACTGCGGTTGCAGGGAAGCGAACGGCGAGCTCGGGGAAGAGCTGGAGCGGGCGGGGCGGTGAGGGGGATCTCCGGCGACCGAGGTTGAAGACGAGCTCGGTGCAGCGTCTCCGGGGCGAGCGAGCGCTCGGGGATGGGTCGAGGCGAAGCAGCGGACGACGGCGAAGCTTCTTGGCACGGCGAGGCAGCGAGTGGACGGCGGTGGCTGCGGTGGTGCTTGTCGGCGGCATCGGCTACGCTCGGCAGGGGATGGGGAGAGAGCCAGAGAGGGGGAGAGGCCACGAGGAGAGTGGGGAGAAAGAGAGGGGGACGTGGGGGAGTGCAGGGCACTCGTAGGCGCGTCCGGGGCGTTGGCAGAAGCAGGAGGTGGCCGGCGTGTGGCCGCAGGCGCCGGCCATGCGCTTCTCGTCCTCCTGGCGGGAGGAGGAGGACGACTGGCAAGAGCCAGTGGATTGGGCCGAGCCGGTGGGCTAGGTGGCTGCGCCAGGTAAGTTCTGTTCTCTCTCTCCTTTTCTGTTTTTTATTTATTCTATTATTTCTATAACTCCAGGGCTTTATTAAAAATGCCAGGGCATTTCCATAAATCATAAAATTAATCATGGCCACTGCTTAGAATATATCTAACAGCAGACATTTTGGTTTATGATTATTTGAGCATTTAAAATATTTATAGCATTTAAATGCCCAAATGCAAATACTATAAGAATTAATTCAATGAGCTTAAGATGTCCTAGAAAAATGTGCACCATTTTTGTCCAAGGTTTTAACCCAAAAGAAAAAGGGTGGGCTTTTTAGAAGGGCATTTCAGGTTCATTGAAAATGTTTTTAGTAAACCTTAGTTGTTCCAGGGGGGGTGCTGGGGGTTCTGTCATCCCCATTTCAAATTTAAGAGAAATTTAAACATGATGCACACTCTAATGCTTGAACTGGCTAGGGTGTGATAACTCACCCCCACTCAAAAGAATCTCGTCCCGAGATTTAGGATCCTCCAGGAAGAAGGTGGGGTACTCGAGTCGAAGACGATCTTCCCTTTCCCAAGTGGCTTCCTTTTCGGAATGGTGTGACTATTGAACCTTGAGAAACTTGATATTATGGCGTCGAGTGGTATGCTCGGCTTGATCAAGGATACGAACGGGATATTCCCGATATGAGAGGTTATCTTGTAGATCAAGCGTTTCGTGGTCCACTCCACGGATAGGATCCGCGAAGCAACGCCTAAGGTGAGAAACATGGAAGACATCGTGAACTCTGGAAAGATGCGAAGGTACTTCCAATTGGTAGGCAACTTCTCCTCTTTTGGCAAGAATGCGAAAGGGTCCGATGCAACGAGGAGCCAATTTGCCTTTGATACCGAAACGTTGGGTTCCCTTTAACGGGGTAACCCGAAGGTAAGCCTTCTCGCCGACTTCATAAGTCATGAGCTTATGTTTACGGTCATATTCGCTCTTTTGACGAGATTGGGATGTTTTCAATTTCTCACGAATAACGCGAACCTGCTCTTCTGCTTCCTGAATCATATCCGGCCAAAGAGTTGTCTTTCCCCGGTTTCTGACCAGTTAAGAGGCGTTCGACATTTTCGTCCATAGAGAACTTCGAAAGGAGCTTTGCCCAAGCTAGCTTGATAACTATTGTTATAAGCAAACTCCGCGAATGGAAGGCATTTCTCCCAACCCATTCCGAATGAGATGACAGAAGCTCGGAGCATCTCTTCCAGAATTTGATTGACTCGCTCTACTTGACCACTTGATTGAGGATGGAAGGCGGTGCTAAAAGAGACGAGTTCCCATAGCATTTTGGAAACTTTCCCAAAATCGAGAGGTGAAGAGACTCCCACGGTCTGAGTTAATTTCCAATGGGACACCATGAAGAGACACTATTCGGGAGATGTATAAGTCAGCTAGCCGGATAGCGGTGATACTCTCACGAACATGTAGGAAATGGGCTACTTTGGAAAGACGGTCGATCACGACGAAGATGGCATTATTCCCTCTCTTGGTCCTGGGAAACCCAGTGATGAAATCCATACTGATTTTATCCCATTTCCACTCAGGAATAGCCAAAGGTTGAAGGATGCCAGCAGGCCGTTGATGCTCTGCTTTAACACGACGACAAACGTCGCAATTAGCAATGTATTGAGCGATTTCTCTCTTCATCCTAGTCCACCAAAACCTTTGGCGTAGGTCTTGATACATTTTAGTACTACCGGGATGAATGGTGAGAGGGGATTCATGAGCTTCCTTAAGGATCAGCCGCCTTAGGTTTCGTGCCTTGGGAACCACTAAATGGTTTCCAAAGTATACGACACCTTGATCATCAGCGGAGAAACAATTTGCGACTCCTTTCTTAATGTTTCTTCTAATACGGGAGATTCCCGGATCTACCTTCTATGCCTTGATGATCTGATCTGTAAGGGGAGGTTTCGCCACCAGGGTGGATAGGAATCCTCGAGGGACAATGTGAAGATTGAGCTTACGAAATTCCTCGTGGAGAAGTGGTTGACTTTGTTGTAACATCAGGTTGTTACAATAAGATTTACGACTTAGCGCATCAGCCATGACATTGGCTTTGCCCGGGGTGTAAGTTATTCCTAAATCGTAATCCGAGATCAAGTCGACCCAACGTCATTGCCTGAGATTCAAATCCGGTTGGGTGAAGATATATTTCAAACTTTGGTGATCAGTGAAAATCTTGCAACGATTAACGAGGAGGTAATGTCGCCAAGTTTTGAGTGCACGGACTACAGCTGCAAGCTCTAGATCATGTGTGGGATAGTTTTCCTCATGTGGGTGTAATTGCCGTGAAGCATAGGCAATTACCTGACGATCTTGCATGAGTACGCAACCTAGTCCTTGTCGTGAGGCGTCGCAATAGATAATAAAGTCCTTGGAGAAATCTGGTGGTACCAGTACGGGAGCAGATGTCAGGCGTCTTTTCAGTTCCTGAAAGCTGAACTCGCACTGTGGGGTCCACTCGAACTTTTTATCTTTCTTGAGGAGTTCAGGTAGAGGTTTAGCAACCTTGGAGAAATTCTCGACGAAGTGGCGACAATCGCTCACTAAGCCAAGGAAGCTCCGAACTTGCTTGACCGTCTCAGGTGGAGTCCAATCAAGGACGGCTTGAACTCGCTCGGGATTGACAGCAATACCCTTACCAGAGATTACATGGCCTAGATAGGTCACTTCTGGCAACCAAAATTCACACTTGGAGAATTTGGCATAAAGGCGATGCTCTCGAAGTTTCGTCAATACCAGCCTTAGATGTTCGGCATGTTCCTCTTATTCTTGGAGTAGATGAGTATGTCATCGAGGTAGACTACGACGAATTTATCCAAATACTCCATGAAGACTGAGTTCATTAACCGAGAGAATGTGGCTGGGGCATTGGTTAAACCGAAAGATATAATGGTGTACTCGTATTGGCCATAACGAGTAACAAAGGCCGTTTTGGGAATGTCCCCATTTCTGATTTTGATTTGATGGTAGCCCAACCTCAAATCCATCTTGGAAAAGACTAAGGATCCAGTGAGCTGGTCATACAGATCGTTGATCCTAGGAAGCGGATACTTGTTCTTGATGGTGACCAAGTTGACAGGTCGGTAATCTACAACCATCCGATCCATTCCATCCTTCTTCTTGACGAAGAGGACGGGGCAAGCCCAAGGAGAAGAACTAGGATGGATGAAACCCTTTTTCAAGGACTCATCGAGTTGGTCCTTAAGCTTGGCTAGTTCTAAGGGTGCCATCTTATAGGGTCTTCTAGAAATTGGAACAGTTCCTGGAACATGGTCTATCACGAACTCGACATCCCTGTCAGGTGGAACACCTGGTAGTTCTTCTAGAAAGACATCCGCAAAGTCTCGGACTACCGGAATATCCTCAAGGTCTGGAAGGGGGTTGGCATTTAGGGAGTAAAGCTGGCGCTTGACCACTCGAGTTAAGACATTGACTGTCTTGCTCGATGGGTGAGTAAGTTGAACGGTTCTAGTGGCACAATCAATCTTAGCATAATGAGCTGACATCCAGTCCATACCGAAGATGATGTTAATGTCCGAGGACTTAAGAGCTATTAAGGATGCAAGGAAGACAAGTCTATCAACAAGAATTTCGTTCCCATGGCTTACTCTAGAAGTTTTCCATTTGGAACCCGGAGTAGAATTACCATGGAAGTGGGCATGTCACAGAATGTCGTGTTATGCAATCGAGCATAGTTCTCGGATATGAATGAATGAGATGCTCCGGTATCGAAAAGAACAGATGCCGGATGGCAGTTAACAAGGAGCGTACCAAGGACGACGTTAGGATCCTCATGAGCCTCCTCGGCTGAGACATAGTTGACATGGCCACATGCAGTGGTGACCGGCTTGGCGTAGAATGTCTTTCCCGCTAGCTTAGCATGGCCAACGGACTTTCCAGACTGATTGGGGTTGTTGTTCTGGGGACACTCTCGGCTATAGTGACTCGGCTCTCCACACTTGAAACACGTCACAACATTGGGACGTGGAGCAGCATTAGCAGCGGGGCCACCATAGGGCTTGGGCGGTGCAAACTGCTGGTTGGGACGAGGCGCCTCAAAGGATGGCCTCGGAATGAACCTGGGTGGCAGTGCCGTGCTTGGAATCCACACCCGGCGCTTCTGAGCTCCAGAGCCGGATGAAGAGACAAAATCACGTGAGTGCTTGCGTGAAGCGTCATAGTCAGACTGGCCTGACTCAGCACTGTTGGCTTTATTGACCAACTTCTGAAAGGAGGTGCACTCATGCAGACGAAGATCGCGGTGAAGCTCAGGGCTAAGTCCCTTGCGGAACCTTGCCTGCTTCTTAACATCGGTAGATACTTCTTTAGGAGCATATCGTGCCAGATTCCCAAATTCACGACTATATGCATCCACAGTCAGTCTTCCTTGGGTGAAACTGCAGAACTCTTCCCTCTTGCGATCTATGAGACCTTCCGGAATGTGATGCTCATAGAAAGCCTCACCGAATTCAGCCCAAGTAGTGATTTGGCTGACCAGGTGCATAGCTTCAAAGTTTTCCCACCAGAGATTAGCAAGGCCTTCGAGGTGATAGGCAGCATAAGTAACCTCATCAACTTCGGCTACGTTGGCAGAACGTAGCTTGTGGGTGATGCTGTGAAGCCAGTCATCCGCGTCGAGGGGCTCGACGGAATGGTTAAACTTCGGTGGTACAGCTTGATGAAGTCATTGATTGACACCAAGTCATTTCGCTGATGGCATGCAGTGTTCTGCTCAATCCGCTCTAGCAGGCGGTTAGTCTCACGCTTGTTTCTTTCCGCCTCCAGCATCACTTCGGCCAGAGAAGGCGGGTGAGGCAGATTTTCACCCCTAGCTGCACTAGCTTTCCCCTGCTCCGGGGCAGCAGGGTTGCTGCGGGTGTTGACCATCCTAGGAGAAAACAAGACAACGGTTTAGATAAGGATGGCACAAACTTAGCAAGGAAGTGCAGAATGTAATGGATAACACGGAATGCAGAGATGTTCATTGCATGACATGGTAATATAGAAACTGCCATATATATACCATTGGCCATACACACCGTACATAGTTTTGTACAAGCCCAGTCTAGAGTACAACTACGGTGAAAGACATTACATCTCATTGGAGGCATTCCAAGCTCCTATACATTATTTTCCTACACCTCAGGATCGTGATACACACCAAGTCGTATCCCACGGTCACGCAGGACTGCGGAGAATACAACTACTACAATACTAGTGGAACTACTACTAGCTCAGATGGCTCCGTAGTAATCCTCATAGAAGTCGCCACCAAAACCTGGAAGTGGAACATGATCATCTGGGAACAGACGGTCCTGTAGAACCTACGGACCAAAGGGACTCGGATGTGGCCTTGGTCCCACAGGTGGTGGCAGACGGGGAGCACGAGGAGGGGTGATGCCTCCCACATCGCGCCACTCCATACAATCTGGCAATCCAGATCATACAGGGTACAGATCCCTCAGATCCATGTATCCTGCCTGTACCGCCGGTGCAAACCGAGTCAAAGTGGCCCAGTGATCAGCGCGAGAGTTAAAAAGCTCCATACGCAAGGCCCGATTTTCGCGGTCCTTATCCTCGAGCATCTCGGCAGTGGTGCGGAGTAGTGACTCCTCATGTGTGGGGTCAGCATAGATAGCCTGGAGATACCCTTGCGCTCCCGGAAGTGAAGCTGGCATATAACGGAAGTCGGTGTTCTGAAGTAGGCCAGTCCGGACTCGCATGATGGTCATCATGGAATAGGCAGCATCCTGCACAGCCATCTCGACAGTAACCCTGAGTCCATAGGAACAGTGAAGGGGCTCAGTGGCTCCAGGATAAGAGGGATATATCCTGACTGTACAGAGGTACTGGCTCTGGTTGAAGTCTCTCAACTGCTCTTCGACAGTGTATTCGGGATACCAACGGTAACCCGTCTCGATCATTACCCGGACTAACATAGCAGTATGACCGGGCACATCGAGGCACCGGGTCAGGCGAACCACTTGGTTTTGAGCACAAGTGGCCATCTGAAAGCACAACCACAATGCAAAGGCATTTGAATTTCTAGGGAAAATTGGACAGCATAACAGCTGTAAATGCTCAGAAAAATATTTGAGACATCCACAATATTTTGCAATAGCACTCAACAACATCATATCAAGGTTCTGATTCAACTGACATCATACTAAAAGTTGTAGAAACTGTACTGAGGCTTGTAACAACAATCCTATAAGCTACTACGGATTAGTAACACGTGAACTTGATAGAAGAAGAGAGCCTAGTCCATAACCCACGTTGAATGAGAAGAGAATGACTCATATCAGAGGGCATAAGGTAAAGGAGTAAAATATCCTTACGTTCCCTCCCATAATAAATTGCCCTACATATAACTAAAGCATTTCTAGACTCGACATTGACCAGTTTGGCTCAACGAACCTACATGCAGTCCGGCTCTGATGCCAACGCTGTCAGGACCCCGATTCCAAGTCACATCGATGTAGCCGATGAAACCTCATATCACATTGCGGCCTCATGCACGGTATTCCCACGGGTGTCGCCTTACCATGGCCCGGGACCATTTGCGCCTTTTGGCTCACGTATATGATAGTGTCGCTAGCATGCATATGACAGAGAACCCAGGCCGACATGGCTAGTCGTGAACCCAAAGCGGCGGAGACCTATGGAGATAGGCATACATGAATCATATCGAGCATGTCGGTCATCAATGTGTGAATCCGGGCTGTAGCACTGGGCTAACAGGACTCCGGGGAACCCGGGCTGTAGCAGGCTAGGCAGGACTCCGGATGTCAAAGCGTGACATTTCCCCGAAGGGACAGACATAGGAACGAAGTGAAACACATGCCTGCCAGTCAAGTGTCCTGAGCAGTAGTGCTGGGCTAGCAGGACTCCGGTGAACCGGGCTGTAGCGGACTACTATGGCTCGAGGAACGCTAGACTACATTTCCCCATAAGAAAGGCTGCCAAGGATAAACAACTAGATTGTCGGATCCCACTCATACCAAGCATTTCAATCATACACATAATATGCCCGGTATGAGTACATACAACATGGCATCACAACAAAACTCTACAACTCAAGTACTTTATTTAAAGGCTCCAGAGAGCCATACATAACATGTTCATACAGGTAGGGGTCACATGACCCAACACTCAAGTCATATAAGCATACAAGCACATGCGGAAGCAAATAGTCTGAGTACAGACACTAGAAAGAAAGAAGGCTTCTCGAAGCCTGTCTATCTACATAGGGCCTTCCATGGCCAGGATCACCACCTGGGTGGCTAGTCACTCATCGACATCAAGGTCTACATAAAACCCATCGGAGGGGGCGGTGTTGTCGTCTGAAAACAGTAATTAAGC